>NC_079439.1:47679181-47839181 GCF_903798145.1 Danio aesculapii | reverse complement strand
AATGCAAAACAGAAGAGCGGTTGCAATAAAAAGGACACTTGTTTTGTCTCACAAGAATAAAGTAAGATAAAAAGGGGTTTCCAAGTATCAAAACAAATAGAGAACTCAGAGCCGTGCCATTTTTATTTAATAGAAAGACCAAAAATATATTGTCTGTCGTGTTCAAAAGAATAAGTCTTTGGTGAATAATTTGCTGCCTATAAATGTTTACTTATTGCTATTTTAAACATGTACACTTTGCTTTCAAACCAGTTTTAACTGTTTTGTCAGCAAGAGGGTTTATGGTTTTGTTTAAAGGGCTGTCATTTAAAATATAATCTGTAATAACTTTCTACTGTAAGAAGAAATGATGAGAAGGATGTAGAAGCTCTCAATGAAGATGTTTATTCAGTGTAGCAGTCTTAAAATACATAGCAGTACCCTGGTTAATCCGCGTCAGAATGAACCCTGAACATTCTTAAACTCAAATATTTCATACTGTTATAGATGTTACCTTTAAACTTGCCTTTAGATGTTAATGAAGTTGACGCTTGGCTGTTGACCCAGCTGTTCTCTCTATCTCTCTATGTTAATGCAGTTTCCTTACCGTTGATGAGATGGTTCTCTGTACACCACACTCATCCCCATTCTACAATTGTTACCATTTGCTCAAGATGTAGTTACCTCAAACAATGCAGAGACAGCAAACTGTTGACTTCTCTTTTCTATCATAATTCAGCCCTTTTGAGAAATGAGCATCAACACAACATTTAAAGTGGAATTTCGGTCAAGGCAGACTTCATTTCTTACAATTTCAATAATCTTTTGTGGTTAGATTAAGCTTTTTTTGTTGTTGTTGTTGTTTTTACATAAGGTGACAAAAATGCTAACAATATTAACAGAAGTGATCTACAAAATGAAGATAATAAAGAAGTGTCTGTCTGCAGACCAGGTGCACATGCAAGCTGAGACTGCACGCAGTGTTTTTTTAAGGGGACCTATTAGAAGGACCTATTTACAAGAAGTAAAATAAATCGGATTTCCTAGTGTTTTTATGAATTTTCCAGCCTGATCTCACGAGGAAACGTAACTATTTTATGCTTTGTCAGTTTAGTGGCTAATTTGTACGGATTTGTACGAGTTCAGTTGTACGAAAATGTATGATTTTAAAAAGGAGGCGTGGCATCCAAACCCAAGCCTAAAATCAACCATCATAAGGGGATGAGCAAATCATACTAAATTGTACGAACAACATTGTACGAGTTCAAAACAAATTTGCCACTAAATCAAAAAGTTACGAATTGCTGTGAGATTGTGTTGAAATTTTCAGCTCAAAGTACTACATGTGTGATGTTTTATAACTTTTTATAACTGCCCCTTTAAGCTTTGATCCAAATTGTGCTATTTTGGTGACTGCCGCTTTAAATTCTAATGAGGTTGTGCTTCAAAATAGCCCTAAAGTATGTGTCACTAAAGCAGGTGATTCAAAACAGGACTGATGTTATCTCTGTGAAAAACTGAAAATGCCCAAATTTATAATGCCTCTTAGTCGCTGAAAATATCTTCAGCAGGTATGGTGAAAACTCTAATGGCTGCTTCTCACTCAGGACTGTTTATGCTAGTGAGTTAGAGATTGTCATTAATAGGTAGGTCATTTCCCCGCCATTCCCTGATGACATGTACAAAAGGATAATCTCAAAGCATTTCTGCAGACTATATTTATCAGGAATTAATTTTATTTTATTAATTAATAGAGTTAATTATTTTTTACGATTTGAGGCTGGCTATATTCACACACTGCTGCCACACAACTACACACCTCATAAATGTGATTTTTATTTTATTTGATTTATTTTTTTCATAACTGGTCCACTAAATTGCGCACACCAAACCCTGTCCCAAACCCTACCTCTCACGGTAATGTCCCTAGCTCCATTGAGTGCGTGTCCAAGACTGCATGTCTCAGATTGCATGTGCAAGTCTGCAACCAGATACTATTGGGATAAAGAGGTTCAACAGAAGTGCATGTATTACTATACATATAATCATGCTGAAAAGATGAAAGAGCAATGCTGTTTTCGACAATGATAATATTACAAAGATGTTCTGGATGTTTTTTTCTGATGACACACTGATGTTGCGTTGCAAAGATGGCTTTTTAATTTGCGCATTTCATCTAAAGGATGAATCTGATTATGATTTGGAGGGCTTTTTTCATTTCACTTTGTCTTTTTTGTTTTCCTTTTGAGTTTTTCAGTTAGTTAGTTTGTAATCCCATGCTAAATCTTTATGTTTTAACAGCCATATTCATCTTTATATTCTTTATTTCCTCATTTCGCCCATCCTTATATTTTCTTGTTTGTTATTTGCTTTGCCTCTTGATAATAATAAGTCATGTATATTACATGGAGAAAGCTGAAACTCACATTAATTTCAGCAGCATGTATTTACAGCATTCATATATAGGTCAAGCTAACCGGTTTGGTCCAATAACTTACAGTATGCTTGTTTCAATGTGTTGAACACAATCAGCTGTTCTTGTTTTTATTAAAATAAACCATTACTCAACATTTGCTGTCATGTAACCCTACACTACATACTGTAGCTCTTCTGCAACACACAACTAAAATGTAATAATTTGTGTATTTATTTATTTATTTATTTATATAATTATTTTCCACAAGCATAACGAGCAGCTCGCTAATGAAAGTTTATTTGACTGGACGGAGTGTAGCTTGAAGCAAATGCTTAATGTGGCTGTGAACAATCAGCAGTATTTTGTATCTCCACCCTTAAGCTTAGACAATAAATTATTTAAAATAACCTGCAGCTACGCTAAGTGGCAATACAAGACGAAAGAGAATAGCAAGAAAGGTTTTTGTTCTTCAAGCAGTCTGGGGTGAATAGTCCCATGAAATATAAGTGTGAAAAACATGGTTATGCATTTTTCATCCATCCATCTACCCGCCCACGCATCTGCCAATCCATCCATCCATCCATCCATCCATCCATTCATTCATCTATCTATCCATCGTCCTATCCATCCATCCATCCTTCCATCCATCCATCCATCCATCCATCCATCCATCCAACTATCTATCTGCCCATCCATCCATTCATCCAGCCATGCATCCATCCATCTATATATCCATCCATCTATCCATCCATCCATCCATCCATCCATCCATCCATCCATCCATCCATTCATTCAATCATTTATTCATTCATTCATTCATTCATTCATTTATTCATTCATCCATTCATTCATCCTACCATCCATTCTTTCATAAATCCATCCTCCCATCCATCCATCGATATATCCCTCTATCCATCCATCCATCCATCTATCTGCCCATCTATCCATCTATCCATCCATGCATCTATCTATTCATCCATCCATCCATCCATCCACATACACATCCATCCATCCATCCATCAATCCATTCATCCTCCCATCCATTCAATCATCTATCCATCCTCCCATTCATTATCCCATTCCATTGTCCCATTCATCCATGCTTATATCCATCCATCTGCTTATCCGTTCATCCATCCATCCATCCATCCATCCATTCATCCATCCATCCATATATCCATCCACCCATCCATTCATTCATCTGTTCATCCTCCCATCCATTCATTCAAATATCCATCCTTCCATGCATTCATTCATTCATTCATCCATCTATCCATCTTCCCATCCATCCTCCCATCCATCCATCCATCCATCCATCCATCCATCCATTCATCCATCCATCCATCCATCCATCCTTCAGGTAAATTAATTCCATGACATATATACTGACCTATGAACATATTTAAATGGCCGTTTTTAATTTATGTCATAATAGTGACTACATTTTAAACCACTTAAATATCTGGTCAATATCCAATAAGCCTTTCTTTGGGCAAATGAACATGAATACATATTGGATTATAAATCTCGGCATCACTTTTAGTTTCCCTGTCATGAAAGATGCACAAACTTGAGAAGCAAGACCTAAGATCAAAGTATTTTTCAGTTTTTATTCTACATAAGGGTTCTTGCACAGTGCGTCTGATGTAAATTTTATCATCTGAACTGTCCAGTATGCATGTGTTGTATGCACTGACCTATTTTTATGACCATGTGTATGGCCCATACTGCCCGCTCATGTGCATTTTCTTGATTTGTGCCAACGCTGAATCGGTGCATTGTTTCACAGTGAGAAAAGTAATAGACGAGATGGAGCTTGGCAAGATGACAAGAGCTTTTCTGAAGGGGATTAAAAAAATCCGCAACTCCATTTTAAATCAGCACAAAGACACTGGGCATGGATGAATCATTGCTAGCATGTGTTTAGCACCTTTGTACACACTATTAAGTGGAGTTCTTTTTGAGTGGCTGTCCATTCAACTGTGCACTTATGCTAATCTCTGAGAAAAAAAACTCTTCTTTGAGCTTCAAGCAATTGTCCATTACTCTGCACTTAATCTCACTGTGTAAAAGAAACAATTAGCATACCGTATTAAAGAACTCATTAACTTTTCTTTCCTTTGGTCATACACTCAATATACTGGAAGAGAACAGACTGCTCGCAGGCTACGCTTCCTCTCAGCCATCTGATTTTGTCGTGTCTGGAGCCGCTGTTATCTCAGAGCTGTCTGAAGACATCAGGGAAAACAAACAGCAGGGAAAAAAAAGCCTGAATCAGAAAGTTTCATGGATTGGTGATCCCGGTTTCCAGCATCAGTCCTCGTTCAGAAGTCGTGTTCTGCCTAGCCAGCAAATACAGGTCCCATAGATCACTGCTGACCTTTCGGTTTTCCACGTGAATGTTTGTCAGCCTGGACAATGCAGGTGAACATCACTCATGCCATGCTACGGTGTACTTGTCAATCACATCACTTTGTCTGGAACTGAGAGTAACGAGAGTTGAAGGATTGGTGAGGACGACAGGAGACATTTACACTAACTGACACTGCAGCACAGCAATAGACATCAGCTGGTTAGTTCCCAAATACATCACATCAATAATAAATATACATCGATGTATTTAGCAATCTGTTTGCTCATAACTAGCAAAACATATCATCTAGGCTAGGACTTCCTATTACGTTAAATTATCTAAAGTAATTCTGAAATCTAAATAGACAAAACCAAAATATCTACACTTTTTTTGTAGTAAAACTGGTTATAGAAATGTAATTTATCTTTCAAAAATGTGACTACATTTGTACTGTAATAAATACATGGTTCATGTTAATAAGGGATGGTTTGACATGTTAACAGTATGGTAAAGTATGCTAGCATTGACACAAAAAGCAATGCTTGTATTTTGTTTACACAATTACACAATTTATGCTAGAAGCTTGTTAAAACATAGCACCATGCATAGGGGAGAGTGGAGCACAAAGTAGCTTTTTTTGGTTTTGGCCAAATAATGAATAAAATAATGGGGGTAGACAAAGCCTTTTTGTTACTAACAACAAACAAGCCTATCTAACAACACTGATCGTATGATCGGCAGACCTATGGTTTCTGTGCAGTACTGCCAAAACTGCCAGGAGTAAAAATGTTACTATTTACCTCACTGTCGGAATCTGCCCTATAACAAAGGCTCACTAATATAAATATGAGCACTTACATTTAAAAACAAGTAATAATATAGGATTTAAAAACTGTGTGATATTATAATTTAAGAAAAGCAATACATGTTGGACTGCAGAAAAAAAAAAGATCTTTCATACACTCAAGCCATGAGCGCAAAAAAAAATAATCCTCTTATAACAGGGTTATTGGTATTTGTTATTTTCATAGGGGTAGAACTAACACTTGTAAAATATGAACCATAACATATAAACAACACATACAATTTTAGAAAGTTTTTTTTTTTTTAATTAGCAATCAACAGGACCCAAAATATACACACCATAGATAACGATTTAGCATGCGGGAAAAATCGTGCCTTTAAAAGATAAATACAGCAAGATTTCTAAATAGCAGCAGGATATTTACACATCCCGTCCCTGCACTATTTAAAATAACTCTTGTTAATTTGTACAATAAACTTTGCAGTATTAATACATCAACCGATGTCTATCAGCCGCTGCAACATCGCTTGTATATTGTTTATTATTTTTTGCCTCCGTTTTCATTTGGTTTATTCGATGTCTTAATCATATCTGGCAAAGAGGAATTTACATTCATTTTAATGTTTATTATTAGTTCTATTTGTTATATAAGATTCCGTTTCTAGAAGATTAATATTTTATAACAGCAATTTCAGTAGATTAACTCAATAACATGGCAAAACTCAAAATGTCAGAGATGTCCTTTAAATCAAGTTCAAATAACATTACAAGAGATCAATGTGGAGATCGGCTAGCATTAATTTTGTCTTCCAAATCATTATTTCTGACCCATAAAGAGAATTACTGCTAGATAGCGATCACCTATATTTTCCCTGTCATAGCTAGGCGTTTATCAGCAAACTAATAAAGCCCGATAAAGCCCTAACCTTACAGAATAAACAGTGTTCCACCAGATCCTGTAGGTCAGAAAGTATAGTTTACTGCTGAACAACTCATTTTAACATGGTAAAATGACACAGAAATGGAATAATGACACTTCAATCTCCTCTGAGGCACCGACAGTCAGCTTTGAGAAACTGTCAATCACAACTGTCAATCACGATGACACACCCAGCATTAAATTATGACTAAAAACATACTCTTTACAAAAATAAAGATCTGCACCTATATCAGCTTGATGTCTTAATTGACCAGAACCATCTTTCGGGACATTTTATTGCAAGTGTAAGTATTATTTTTTTTTAATTTGGGCTCAAGTATCGTTCATTAACACAGAGGAGGCAGGCTTTATGACTTGTACTGCAGCCAGCCCCCAGGGGGCGATCTAACGGCCGGGACCTTCACTCAAAAGCAGGCATGTGGCACACTTGATTGTAACACCTGCGTGAAAATGCAGATTTCACACAATTCATTTAAATCCAGTTTACTTTAATTAGCTATATTTCCTCAGTTCTTGGCTCAATTCTTTTTTATTCTACATAGAACCTTATGTTTATTCATTTAATTATCAACTGGATAAACACATTTGGATTTATTTGTTTTATTATACAAAAAAGCACGCAATGGGAGAAATCCGTGAAGTAATCCTCTTTATTTTTTACAGCTATTTTAGATGTTTTAAGGCTGTAAGACCCCTCACTACACTATTTTCCCAGATAGGCATTAACATTTTCATACTTTTCTCTCTTGTTTAAAAACTCGCGTAACTTCTACCTTTCTTTAGCATGTCCAGAAGTTTTCTGCAACGGTTAGCATCTTCCACTACCTTTTGAGTACTAACATGGGTGCTTTTAATGGTGCAAAACATTTTGTTGACATTATGGGATTTGTTGGGAAGAAAACTTGCAAACATACAGTACAGCACTTCAGAGTCACACTGCTAGCGATCAAAGATTTGTCAATTTTGCAAGCCTAACACAATCTCTGCTGTACAGGAGACCCAGCAAGGAGGAGATTGATTGAAAACGGTCTACAGCCAATCAGGACGCAGACCACAATGCACTGTAAAAGAAGCATGTCAAATTGTTCTAAAAAAATCAGCGAGACCACTAAAGGTGAACAGCGTTATGGCTAGGGAGCACTGTATATGCTACTTTGAAAAGAAATTGTATTTTATTTATTGATTTTTTTCATAATTAATCTGATTTTCTTCCTTCTACAAATCTACAATAACTCCATCACTCTAGGATGACCTACATAGTAAGGAATGGTATTGTCACTCCACCTGACAATTCTAGCTGCAGTGGGTAACCTAGTTTTGTGTGTGGAAAGTATTTGTTGATTTAAGCTTTGAACGCGTGCTATCCAAAACATCATTTGATATAGTGCTTTTAGCGACAAAGCCGCATTGAAGGAGCAAAGTGTAGAGACACTGTATTGTTCTTCCACATTGTTCTACAAACTCATCGAGGCTGAGCTTTTCCAGATGTCCCTTGGTGCTGCCACATCGGCTGCCTCCTGACAGTTCCCCCTGCTTTCCTCTCTTCTTTTCTTATTCTTCTCCCTTTGCATCTGACCCCTGTTCAATATATTCATTTTATATACATATTTCTTTTTGTCATGTTTGTGATTTTATGCATAATGTTGGCTATCAGTCCCTCCAGAGTCCAATGGTTCTTGAGATCATAAACATTGTTTGTGTATTTTCACAGCAATTTAAGCAAGTAATGCCATACGTTTATGACGTTTAAGAACATGTGCCCACAGAAATCAATAGATTTTTAAAGATGTTGAGCTCTTCATTCAGTCTATTTGCTTACTTAGGTACATGTCTGTAAATATGTATTCATTCATTTATTCATTCATTTTCTTTTCGGCTTAGTCCCTTTATTAATCCGGGGACCCCTCAGCGAAATAAATCGCCAACTGATCCAGCCAATTTTTTACTCATCACTGGGAAATAAACATTTATTTAATATATATTTTATGTCAAATATATATAATACAGACAGTGTTCAGCATAATTGAGGACACCCCATTTTGAAAATGAATATATTCTCCATTTGTCAGTGAATATAGGCAGTGTATTTTGTTGCATTTAAACAAAACAGATTTATTAAAAAAGTATATTTATTAAAATTATATTTTAGTCACCAAACATATTGAGAAATTGAAAGATAATACAATTAAATTCAAGCTAAATATTTCAAAAATAAATTACAACCTACAAAGTTTCCACAAAATTGTTCCATTTTTTGCTTCTCTTGATTTCCCTCTTTTTTTAATTTGGATTTAATATTTTTCTATAACATATAAATTTGAGTGTACTTAGTAAGTTATTTTGTTAGATAAGCTCCAGATTTGGCTTCAGTAATGACTAATCTAATGTATATGCACAAATATAATATTGTATAGCTTCCTATTAAAAATATGAATTTAAAAGAGAGATTTGTGGGGGGTTTAGCACTGTATTGCATTTTTTAGTAATATTATTGAATAATTATGTTTATTATTATTGTTTATTACATATTATTATGTTTTATGTGAAATACAGTTTGTAAAGTATTACTTTATGTCTTTTAGTAGATACATATGAGAGATTTACTGTAGCTTTAGTTACCAAACAAATGTGTCTAATTGGATTTGCATTTACTATATATAGTACAAATATAGCATATATAAGTACACCTCTCACAAATCTCTCTTTTAAATTCATATTTTTAATATAATATTATACTATAATATTTACAATATTATATTAGAGCATTTACATTAGTCTGTACTGAAGTCAATTCTGGGGCTAATCTAAACAAAATAACTAAAAAAATTAGTTGACCAAATTTATATATTAGAGAAAATTAATAAATACAAATTTAAAAAAGTGGAAAAATCTATTAAAAAAAGTCAAAAGATTTATTTTGTGGTTTGTATTATAGTTTTTTTCTTATATTATTATTATTTTTTATTATATATTTTTTTTCAATATTTAGCTTTAATTTAATTTATCTCTAAAGATATTTGGAGACAATATTATTTTTATAAATATATCTGTTTAATAAAACTGAGATTTAAATTTCACTGAGTAATGGATAAAACTACATTTTCAACATGGGGAGCACTCAATTTTGCTGAGCACTGTATATGTCTTTAATGCCTATACTTTTCAAAATCATTAACTGACAGAATGTAAAATGTTGTGTTAATAATGAAACAGAGGTGAAGGGGCTACTAGATTATGAATAACTAAATAAGCATTTAAACATCACACACTTGACTTTTAAACCATGAAGTGCCATTTTTCTTTTTCTGTTTAATCACTGTGCATGGCATCATTTTCAGACCCCAGTTCTTTTCTCATTTCTCTCTCTCCCCCATCGTTCTCTCTCCATCTCCATTTCTCAGCTTTCCCTCTTTTCATCTCACCTCTGTCATTTCTTCCCTTTCTACCCTCATGCCGTCTCTCCCCATCTCTCCTCCTTCACTGAAGGTTTATGTGCTTCTTTTTGTGCTTTGTGCTGCAGCCGAGTCTTCATCTCTGCTGCCGGAGCTCCATTGGCAGGCTGCCAAAGCCTGTTAGTACAGAAACCTGCCCATTCCTCAAACACCATCCACTGCACTTGCATTAAGACTCAGCCCATCGTTACAGCCAGGCCATCAGACTGGAATCATCCCATAAGCTTTTTTCAAATACCGAGGGCTGAATTCACTAAGCAATTTTGACACTAGTTTTTAAGCACAGAAACCAGCTTCTTTCATTCACTAATCAACTTGGAGTCAAGCATAACCACATGATATTTACTCTGGTGTTGTTATACAGTGTAATTATTTCAATTATACAATTAATTATTTGTTGTAATATTGCGTTTTGTGATTATTTATCCCTTTATGATTAGTTGCTTGTTGTATCTGACTTTATTTGTAAAAATAGGCATACATTTAAGTTTTGACCTTAACATCACTGTTCTATGCTAATCAAAATGTATTTCTCTGATATTGTTGGAGTATCAGTATTTTAAAAATATCAATAGCTTTCAAAAAATCTGTCTGCATGTCTGTGAGTTGTGCATCATATTTGATTTATCATGTACGATATAGCTTACAGTATGACTAGGCCCACACGGAATCTGCGCATGCATCAGAAATGTGTGTACATTTCTATTTATTCAGTTTTTAAATTAATTTCAGTAATATTATTGACCAATATGTCAATTATTGAAAATGTTTATATGATTTATTTACAATACAGTTTTTGCAGTAATATTTTCTGTCTCTTAGTAGATATATTATATGAAAGACTTGCTTTGTTTACCAATTAAGCGGATCTTATTGGATTTGCATAGTAAACATTAACTAAAAGTTAAAACATATTATTTTTTATTTCATATATTACATTTTTGGTTCCAATACTTCCAAAATCATTTCGCATTAATCCACAGATTTTTTTACACAATTCTGTGCGGAAATAGCAAAAAAATGTCCCCAGATTCGATCTGACCCTACTTATGAGCATTATTCTTATGAGTTTTTAAAGAATTATTTATGTTTTCTTTCATACATTTTTCCTAAAATAATGGTTTAAATAATTTAACATTCAATCATTCATTCATTCATTCATTCATTCATTCATTCATTTAACAATAATTGAAATTGCCGTACAGACAAACTTCAAGATCGAATGTAATCTTACACCCAGTACTCTTAGTACAGATTTGAGTTGTTGCACTCTAACAATAAATAAATAATCTTATCAGCATGCAATCTTTTAGAATTTTCTATTTTGGACTAATGCAGACTACATTTTAATGCTTTATATGTTGAATTTCACAAATCACACAATAATTGTTAATTGCAGGATAAACAGAGATGGGTAAGTAAGTGCAAATACTTCGTTGCTGTACTTAAGTAGATTTTTCTGGTATCAGAACTTAACTCCACTATTTCTTTTTTTCTGATAACTTTTTACTTTTACTCCTTACATTTTTACAAAAACGTCTGTACTTTCTAGTCCTTACATTTTTAAATTGGGCTCTTTACTTTTGTTTTAATGTGTTTTGTGGCGTGATCTATATAATTTCTTGTCATTGCGCAATTTCAACACATTTCTGATTCACTGAAACTAAAACAAGTAGTAGTAATATATACTCTTTACTTAAGTACACATTTCAGGCTGTATTACTTTACTTTTACTTGGGTACAAAAGTGTAGTCAGTACTTCAACTTTTACTAGAGCTGTTTTAAACATGAGTAGCTGTACTTCTATTTGAGTAAACGATGTGGTAAAAGTAGATTACTTATTACTGTACTTATTCTTTTGAGAATAAGCTGTTATTCACTAAATCATTCTGAAGCTCAAAAGATTATTTGTGTGAAAACTGCCTGTGAGACCTATCTGATGACTAAAGGAGGTTGATTCTTTAATAGTTAATAGTTTAATAATGTTTATTGCTGCTTACTCAATAGTATTTTTCCATGACCAAATCGTAATCATTGGAGTCCTTTGACGTAATTCCTTTCACTTGGTATTTTGATATTGCATTCACCTACAGCTCATCTCTCTGGAATAGCACTGATATAGTCAGCAATGCATTAGTATGTATTTGCTTATAGATGTACATTTTATATTAAATCTGCATTTATAACCTATTGTACATAATAAATGTGTAATATGAAACAGCAAAACATGATTTGACTTGCTAATTTGACTTGAGGAATGCTTCTCGGGATCATACACCGCAACATACATGACAGATGTTTTCTGTGACACATGGGTTATAATTAAACTCCAGGGTCTGCTAGTGGCATCAAAGATATCAACCTCCAACTGCTCCAGGCACCTGTTAAACAAAAGATGTAAGCTGAGAAAAACGTGCTTTGTTTGTGCTAAACCAAACCCTTATTAACCTTAAACATTGTAATTCCTCACAACATAGAGCTTTTTATAAAAATAGAGGGTGACACTTGAACATTCGAAGGGGTAAATGAGATTTTATGTATGCTTATGACAACTGTAAGTGTCATATGCTCAGTTATTATGTCATTTTAAATGCAAAAGTGACATTGTTTGATGTCTTTATGATGATTTGACATAACCAAATACATCGTAACCATCATAATCAAAGTCTTTGTCTTTAACACAGCTTGACCTTACCAAAACAATATAACTTGTCATAAATCTGTCATAAACATAATTGTTAAGATGCCATTATAATAACCTCAACTATAGTTGTACACATTTTATTTGCTATTGAAAATGTTATTAAATGTCATTAAATGTCAATGACACTGTTATAAAATTTACTCAGAAATTTTAAGGACAAAATAATTTTGTTCCACTGAAAAAAAAGTGTTAATGACACATATATCAATGACACAATTATAATGACCTCGTGGCAACTATGTTTATGACAGATTTATGACAGGTGTGCTATCTTGATAATGTAAAGTTGTCATAACAAAAGACATCTCAAACAATGGCTATTAAAGTGACAACTGAGTGAATGAAACATAATGACAGGGTTGTCATAAGCATGCATAAGCTCTCCTTCATATTCACAAAATGTATTTTGTCATGATTATTAATGTTTCATGGGAGTCTTATGAACACCCCTTCAAGTAAAGTGCTACCAAATACAATAGCTCATGTAGATGCATTCATCTTAAAGGGATAGTTCAATATGTACTCACTATTTACTCTCCCTCAAGTGGTTATAAACCATTATTAGATTATTTCTTCTATTAAACCACAGAAGAAGATATTTCAAAAACTTAATGTAATCTTTCACTTCCAGAGGAAAAAAATAAATAAAAAATAGAGGTCAATGCAATTATCTAGCTTGCTTCAAATGATCTTACACTGTGTTTAACAGAAAGCCTCATAAAGCTTTGAAACAAGTAAAGACAAGTAAATGATGACAGAAATGTCATATTTGGGTGAACTATATCTTTAAAATACATGGACTAAAAGTTAAGTCTAGCAGTTCAGTCTTGAGGGGAGAACTTGCAAATGGAGCAATATATGTCAGGTTGTATTAAATGTGTACAACTCAAACTAGCCAAAATTCTCAGAAGAATTCTTTAGAACATCTAAACTGAGCATCTTAAATTGCACATTCATTCACTGATGTTTTTTGGGCGTACAATTCTGATGCATAGGCCACATTCAGGTGAAATACACAGTTTTGAGTTACAGCAAAACATAAAAAAGCATAGGAACCAGACCAAGCTGCACTATTTTAAACAAGCACTTAGTAAATCATCACATCTTCGGCTGAGATGAAAGTCAACACAGTGTCATTTTTATGTCTTAAACCAGAATTCCACAGCTTAGCTATTACTTACCCAGTGAGCTGAGCAGGAGATAAGCTGATAAACTAATGATATACTCTCAGTATGGTTTCAGCTGGCAAAATAAATTGCTCTTGTCTAAGCTCAGGGCAACGGTACAAATGAACTGTGCATTTTTGCCACTGTATATTGAGACAAGCCCTGCATCAGCCTAATGCTTGATATAAATAAACCTCATGGCTTCTTATAATGCCAGTGTCCGTGGCATTTTCATTTGAATTACTAAATCATCACTTGGAAAGTCCTTAGAGACTCAACAGTTGAATTATAGATATTATGTAGTGCTTGGTCTGATTTTGCGTAATGCCAGGACAAGAAAATAAGTGTTGAACTGACTGCAGACTTTTATCGGCTGTAATCAAATCAAATAATATGAGTGGTGTACAGTATTCAATTCATGTTTACTTCTATAGCACTTTTACAGTGTAGATTTAGGTCTGGGCTTTATTATCACGATAAATACTGTTTCGATAAAACGATAGTGACAGTTCGATAATTGTTCGATACTGTTTATGAATGTGAAAAGCTGCCAGGTGTTTTGCAGCCTGCACTTCCAAATGTCGCATGTAGCTCACGTTTACAGCCATACAGTGTTAGTTGCACTTGGAGGAGTAAAAAAAAAAAGGTAAAAAAAAATCACAGTCATGGATTCAATTGTTGAAAAGAAAACTTCAGTATGGTCAGTATGGAGCTACAAAAAACAGCAACGTGCATTGCAAACTGTGCCGAGTATGATGAGGCCACACTGCAAACCTTTTCATTTAAAACAATGGCAACCTTATGAAGATGCTTAGAAATTACAGACTCAAAGAAGTGTTGGTAAACCAGCGCAACTACCCAGCAGTCTCATGTCATTATCATCATTCCTTGCTCTGTTGAACATCATTTGGGAATTATTCAAAAAAGCAACAAAATAAAATAAAATTAAAGTGGGGGCTAATAATTTATTTGCAAAAACTTGGTAAAACAATTAAAAAATAATATTTAAAATGGTACATTCATTTGTTTTGATTTCACAGGTAAAAAAGGAGCACCACTTTAAATAGCTTTGATTTTTATGTCAGATCTAGGTGAATCAAGAATCAAGATCAAGATCAAGATTTAGATGAAATATACATTTAAAAAATCCTAAAGCAAGGAGTAGTGTGAAAATATTGGCAGGCTAAATTGCCATGGCATACTTTAGCTGTACTATTTTTAGATATTATTAGTAGTAGTAGTAGTAGTAGAGGCGCTAGCATTAGCATTATTATTAGATATTTTTTTTAATGTAGTATATAAAATTGTTTTACTATTTATTGAAGAAGTTTCTTAGGATCATCAAGATTGTTTATACAAGTAATATATACTTTTTAATTATAACATTTTTAAGTATCTTTTTAATTATCTTTGAAGTATTTTCCAACTGAGCGAGCTAATTTTCACAGTATTTTCTATAATGTTTTTGTTTTTTCTGGGAAAATTATTATTATGATTATTATCATTATCTAGCTGGAATAAAAGCTGCTTTTACATTTTTAAAAACAATTTTTGGGTGTTTTCACACCAGCCTTATTTAGTTCGGTTGAATCGGACTAGAGTTCATTTTCCCTCTTGGTGCGGTTCGTTTGGGCAGGTGTGAATGTAGAAATCACATTTGAGTGCCCACCAAAAGTAGACCAAAAAAAACTTACCGTGACCTCCTTGAAGGAGTGGTCTTGGTACACTTTCAAACGAATCCTGGAGTGGTTCATTTGTGGTAAGGACATGATCTGAACTAGAACAGACCCAACCACAAAAAGTACTGCGCCTTTTAGGACTAATCCAGTTTCCAAAGTCAGATGCGCTGTGCATCATGGGATGTGGAGGAAAAATGTTTGTTGACAGTGCTTTACCAACAATTTCAAACAGAGAGAGAGGAAAAAACATTATCTGATGGATCGTTGATAATATTTACGGAAGATGACCATGTCACAGTTTAACAAAATGAATTAGCACCTCCTACTAAAGTGACTTGCGATGCGCCTTCGCTGTTTGCAATGCATTAAAACATTGTTTTCCAGCCGCACTTTATTCTCGAAATGTATAGCATGTCTAAAGCGATGTATACAAACTATATAGTATTCTATGACTAGGGATACAATCAGCCAGTGCAGTCATGCCTCCATAGTAAAAAGCTCAATTTTGTTTCTGCCAGCTTGTGCCTTACTTGTGGGAGTAACCAGTAACTGACCAATAGCAGTTTAGGAAATACATTCAAAAACATCTGGCAAATGAGTGATGTGAATTTTTTCACATGACTGCATTTTTTTTTTCAGCTGGTTTAAAGCAATCAGTGTGATGTGAAAAGGACTCAAAATGGCAGTAAAATGCTACAATACATCATTAGTTTCCCTTGGTCTGGACCAAATGAACCAAACCACAGGTGTGAAAGCAAACTTAATGTCACAATTATTGGCATCCTTAATATATAGATGTTTTTTTGTTTGTTTGTTTGTTTGTTTTGGATTTGATACAGAACAAACCACTATTATCCATTTAATTGTTCAATTACCCTAACTTGTCTAGTTAAAATAATAACTTAGCTGAATCTTTAAATTGCACTTTATGCTGAATACTAGTATCTTACAAAATAAGTAGAAAGATATTATGCACTGTCACCATTGTAAAGACAAAATATATTAGTTATTAGAAATTAGTTATTAAAACTATTATGTTGAAAAAAGAGGTGTCTTCTCTCTGTTAAACAGCATTGTTTTCAAAACAATAAAATTTAACAGGAGGACTAGTCATTCTGACTTCATAAAAATTCAAGAAAGAACATTCAAATCATTCTTAATAGCTACAATAAATATGCTGTACATATTTTGTAGATTTAAAATATGTCAACATTTAAATAATTTATTTAATCTCACTTAGTTATCAAAAATTAATCTCTTACTGACCAAAACTTTCTAAATGTAGTGTATATTTTAGACATGGCAAGCATCCACAAATAAAAATGACAGATAAGTAAACAAACAAAAAATGCATTATTCAACAGTTCTTGAATTCAATTGATTGATAAACATTCCAGTAGTGCCGATATGAAGTCCAGCAAGCTGTTAGCGCTGAATAATTTTGATAAGGTTCATTCTTACTTGCTCTCTCATGGTAATACAGATGGATTGCTAAATATTTATGAGGCTCATTGTTGTGCCGGACTCAAAATGTAAACATTTTAAAAGACCAGAAATCTTGTTTGGATGCCATCTCACTTCACATATTGAAACACCATAGTTAGTATTGGCATTATTAATTTTTCCCCATCTGATATCTGACTTGTCAATCAAGCAATAGCAGTTTCCCTTCTGAATTTGGATTAATCTCAGTTACCTAAGCTCCATTTTTAGTACAGTAACAGTTCTGGCCTTTTTTATCATACACCTCCACCCTGCCGTAGCCCCGTCTCTGACATTGTCTCCCATCTTCTCTGTTCTTCTGCTCGTATAATCGTCATCCAAGTGTCTCAGAGCAGGTGTCCACTCTGTAGGGGTCACTGCAGTCTACCGGAAAGGCCATTTCCCCTTCCTTTCTCAAGATGCACGATCACAAATTTAGCGCTTACCATTACAGCCCTTGATGCCGGAGTGCTATTCATCTCTCTCATTATCCCCCTGCTGAGAACTGCTTTGAGCCCAACAAGAAAAGGGCAGGAGATGGTCAGCCAGATTTTGGACCGAGACTAACTACAACAGCACATGTTTTTAAGGGCCTAATAAAGGGTTAGACGGTAGTTATTAGGGAGTGTGACAGTTTTTAAAAATCCATTGCTAGTGGATAGAGCGCATGTTATTTTCTATTCTGAGAGAGGCATGGTGTTGAATGAGGATTGGAGGACGGCTGGAGCTTAAGAGACATGGATACACGCATGCACCAACTGACAAATACACACACGCGCACACACACACTCCTGCTCCATCCCTTGGAAATGGCCCTATGTGCTCTGAACACTAAATCAGGTTAAGCCTCCACTGTCTCCCGGCTAGCAGAGCACTTCATCACTCACACGGCAGACAATGCCACAGTAAAGGACAATCCCTCCTCTCTGTCTGCCTCTGAGTGTGCATACTAATAGATATGAGTTGTAAAATCCTTCCAACATTTTGGTGTCTCTGTTTGATCTTTGGAAGAAAAAAAAAACACCTGGTGCAGTTTTCGAATGACTTTCACTTGTGGAGCTCACCATAAAATAGACAGTTTTGGAGACAATTTTGTTTAATATGAGATGTTGTGAACCTGTTGTTAACCATTTTGTCTGCTTAGATTGACTGCATGAATAAAAACTGAACAGTCTAAACGAAAGTGCAGATTCGTATTGTTGCACAAATACAAAACATGCATGCTTTGACTGTTACTTAATGGAGGACCGATTCTGCTCAGAGCTATTAATCATTATTAAAACTGTAATATTGGCTTTGTGGAATTTGGTTTATCACTAAATTGATTTGTTTTGTTCATCACAAAATTGGCATCTGCTTCATTCCTACTATGTATTTTAGATGAGACGTTATATTTTATATTTATATATATCTATGTTACTTGCTTCATTTATTGATAGATATTGTCCCTTTTGTATGTACACTGACCTGTTTACCAAGTTAAGAGTAGGGTTGTAACCCCGGTGTCCGGGCCAAATTCATTGCCTCCCAATCATCCCCATCCACTGTATTGGCTTTATCACTGTCGCTTCACTCCTGGTGTGAGGTGAGCGCACTGGCGCCATTTGTCCTGTGGCTGCCGTCACATCATGGTGGATGCTGCACACTGGTGGTGATGTGGAGAGACTCCCCCCCCCTCATGATTGTGAAGCGCTTTGGGTGTATAGCCATTAGGGGTGTCAAAATTAATTGTTTCTTTGATGCACTGCAAGGCAGATGTGGACATTTCGATATCAGTTCAGTAATTTATCTCATGCGCTATGTTACGGTAGAATACTATGGCGATGGAGGCGAGGGCAAGTAAATAAAACCAATTTACAGCTTGTGAGTTTGGTGGACAGTCTTTTACTGACACTGAAGAAGATACAGCGCATGCTATTTCACTTCTAGGGAGAAAGAGAAAGGACACGTATGATAAAAGTCAACTTTTGTAAGCTGTTTTACAGAACTTTGCGTACGTATGGTGTGTTCACTGTCATATTGGAGTGATTTAAACACGACAAGTCTCTTGTTTAAAATTTTCTGACGTTGAAATAACACCCAAATTACAATGAATTTAAGGCCCACTGTAACGTGAAGTAGGAGTGCGGTTTTACTCACCCACCGAATTGATTGACAGTCCCCATGTTTCTATAATAACATGTATACACTTGTCCACAGAACTTTTTTTTTTGCTAATAAACTGGGATTAAAACATATGTTACAACTTTCTCTGATCAGCTGCTTGTCAATAATTAATTTTATAAGTTTAAAACATTTTTTTTAAATGCATGTTAGTAATAAAGACAGTGAAATTGCCATGTAATTCTTATGTGTGTACTGCAAACAGCATTTGTGTGACTCATGGTTTCAGTAAGGCTTAAATAAACTCCACCACAAATACATCAAATACTTGGTATTTTTTACTAGTGACCTTATTTCAGCTTCATCCTTGTCTGTCTCTGTCACTGATGGCTGTTTATCTGATTTAACGCAGGAGAAGCAGACAAGCATGTCAGAGCAGTAGGCAGGGAGAAGCAGCTCATTTGGATTTAAAGCCACAGGCTACAAAACAACAACAATGTCCTCAGACACCAAAATGGGCAGATCCTACATTATATAATAAATAAACTGAGGGGTGTTTTGAGCTGAAATTTACAGATACATTCTGGAGACACCAAAGTCGAATTATACATCTTGTAAAAGAGGTAAAATAGGTGCACTTTAAAGTAATGTTTGTATAAATGACAGCATTCAAAATGCTTTATTGATGCACCACAGCTTACTAATTGTTAAATAACTATCACTGGGTCTGACCAAAAAGTTTAACCTCTAATTCATCTGAGAGATTTATCAATCAGGAAAGCACAACAAAAATTGCGTTCCTTTCAGTGCACTCATTTTCATTCACTCTTTCAAGTGAACTATTTTAATGGACTAATGTAGGCAATAGTGAATGGGTTTATAGGAGGTGTTTTTTATACAGCACTAGAATTAGTTTGGTGACCTCTCATAAATGTTATAGCCATTTTATAGACCTATAGTCATGGTCACAACTCGTAAATTAGGAATCACTGATCTAGTACTAAATTTGAACATGTTCCCGTGACCCAATTACACTGATGAGCCAAAACATCCTGATTAGTCTCAGGTGTAGCAAATTATTGCTGATCATCTCCTGGTAGATTAGATTAGACAGTTTGTTCTTGCAGCCGGTGTGTTGGGTGCAGGAGAAATTCACAGTAATATATATGTAATAGCAAGATGACTGGGTCAAAGCATCTCTGAAAGGACAAGGCTTGTGGTTTGCTCCGGGTGCAGCAGAAAGAGATAAACCACAAAATGGCTACAGGGTGCTGAACACCCAAGACTCATTGATGCTTAAGGGCAGTGAATAAAGTCTTTTTCTGGTTTGACCCAACAGAAGGTCTTCTGTGGCACAAGTAACATAGCATTTTAAAAATGGTTATAAAAGGAATACATCACATTATTTTGCTGTGTAGCCATAGACCATTCAGATCCTTGTTCACCATCAAAATAATTGGACTTTTTTTTTTTTTTTTTAGATAAAAGCTTGGAAAAGATATGAGAAAATCAAATGATACATGACTAGATTGGTTTTTTTGTGTGTGTGTGTCTGTGTGTGATCAAATTTGACATTTTGTTTACAATGATTTCTTATTAGATTGGGGAAAATTGAAACATGAATTATCATCTCTACTTCTACAGCATACAATTGAAGACAGAAATATTAGCCCCCCTTTCTATTAGCCGCCAATTTCTGTTTAACAGAGAAAAGATTTCTTCAACACATTTCTAAACATAATAGTTTTAATAACACTTTTTGATGTTATGAACTGATTTATTTTATCTTTGTCATGATGACAGTAAGTAATATTTGACTAGATCTTTTTCAAGACTCTTCTATACAGCTTAAAGTGACATTTAAAGGCCTAACTAGGTTAATTAGGTTAACTAGGCAGGTTAGGGTAATTAGGCAAGTTATTGTAAAATGATGGTTTGTTCTGTAAACTATATGAAAAAAATAAAACGAAAGTAAATAATTTGACCTTAAAATGGTTATTTAAAAAAATGTTAAAATGCTTTTATTCTAGCTGAAATAAAACAAATAAGACTTTTTCCAGAAGAAAAAATATTATCAGACATGCTGTGAAAATTTTCTTGCTCTGTTAAACATCATTTGGGAAATATTTGAAAAAGAAAATAATAATAATAATTCAAAGGGGGGCTAATAATTTTGACTTCAACTGTATGTTAAATACATTATTTAACTCCACAGGGTCTTCCAAACCACAGACAGAACACAAGTTAAAAATGAATAAATAAATAATAATAATAAAACATTACAAGCTCATGCATACACTCACATGTGAAATGTCTGAGGTTTTCCTTAAGGCATTACATTGCCATAAATATTAGACTTGTGTAAATTTTTGTACTCATCTATAAAGCTAGTTTGCCAATCAGGGATGTTCAGAGCTAGCAGAAACCTTCATGTTATTCTGTATGATCAGGCTGGTTTTATAATATTGAGTTTTATAATACTTATAATCATATTCCTTTCCGTATCCTTCAAGTCTCAGCATAGCATATGTAGTTCACAATGAAAGTGTCCATCCAGAGAGCAGCAGTTCATCGACTCTGATGGCTTCTCACTGAGGGATCTTGATGTCAGGTATGGCAGAGTTTTGTTTACCTGACCTTGAGCCTCTCAGTGTCTGTGTCTCCCCGACTGTGTGGATTAGCTACTCTTTCCCTGAGGTAATCCTCTCTCTCTTGCTCGCGCGCTCACCTCCTGACAATCTCACACTCACACGCGCGCAAAACAGATTTAATTGCCCCTTACTGATCTAAAGTCTCAGTCCTTAAGCTGCCTTTCAGTGCAGGTTGGCTGCACCATCTCAAAAGGACCTCCACTCTTGCCAGGTTGGAATTGTCTCCATGCTCACCTCAATGTTTCACAAACATTGATTTATTTGTATGTGGGCCACCACAATATGAACACTGACTGACACATATGGGTAGACAGTTTCTGTCAGTTTAATTGCTGTTCTGTTTTGTATAGAAATGTGCAGCATTTAAGAGCACACATGGCAAACTTTCAGGTGCATAGAACTCTTGTTGTCAGTGATACCTACAGGATATTTTTCAGAAATAAATTTGATAGCTCACTAAAATTAGCAAGAAGGATGAGCTTATAATTTTGTAGTAAACGTATCTTTTGTAACTTTAGGATGCTGGACAACGGAGTTGAGGATCTATGTGCTGTACTGTATTCAACAGAGAATGGTCAGGCAGGCAATGGTCAACACAGGAGCAAAGCAGGAGCATGCAAGTTATCCAAAAGACTAGTCGGCATCACAGGCAGAGAGATCAGTTCAGGCAGCAAACAACATAAAACAATTAATAAGGCGAGGGTCTGAAAACAGGGCAAGACAAGACAATAGATCGCTTCGAAATGTTACAGGGTATTAACCAATCATCTGTAACATGAAGAGGCTGGACAAAGGGGTGGAGGATCCACGTGCAGTACTTTATTACATAGAGAATGGCCAGGCAGGAATGGTCACAATCTGGAGTAATCGGTAACATACAGGGAAATCCAAAAGCGTAGTCAGATAACAGGCAAATGGTTGATACAGGCAGCAGGTAGGATAAACAATAAAAGAAGGCGAGGGTCAAAACACAGAGACTAAACACAGAAAAAACTTCTTAATTCACTTCTTACAAAGTATGTACCAAGCAATGTCTGTGAGTCTGTGTGCTGTTTATATGGTCCATGTAATCAATCTTGAGTAACTCCCAGCTGTGTGCAATTAATGGAGAACCGGTACAGGTGTGTGTGTGTGGTACCTGAAGGGAGTTGTAGTTCATATGGTGGCAGATTTTTAGTACTAGTGTGGACTAGATCGCTTGTGACTGAGATACCTTTTATCACAGACTCTACAGATTCAGACAAGATTCACATGCACGCAAAATATTGTACTGGTTAATTTTATTATTTTATTTGAATACTTGCACGCTTATGGATTTTGTCTTATGTACAGTTTTTGTACAAAGTGCAGAATTTAAACAATATGACAACTTTGAACAATATAGCAATGAGTACACACAATTTTGAAATAGAGAAGAGTTTACTTACAATTATGAATGAATATACCCTAAATGTACATACTGTACCTGCTCAGCACTTCAATTGGCAACCCTGTCTTAATCCTTCTGTTGACTAATGAGTCAGAAATGACCTGGGCATCATTTTAACAGCATAAAAACAACAAAATAAAACAAAACAAATAAAATAAAATACAAATAAATGAGTAAACAATGTTTTGTTTTGTTTTTTGTTTTGTTTTGTTTTTTTATGTTGTTTGGTTGCTTTTTTTATCATGACCCAACATTACAAAATTCAAAAAAATTTATTATAAGTAAGTAAGTACTGGTACACACATGCACACTCCAACACCCAACACAGCCCAGACCCCATAATTTGTTTAATTTACTGTCAGCACTGTTACCCTTAATGGATAACGGTAGCATAATTGACAGTAACAGAACTGACATGGTATTATAACACCTTGGTTCCATATTTATGGACACACTTTGTTGTTAATGTCATGATCATCTGTGATCTAACCCTCATAGATCGCCGGAGAACCTTCAATTCACCTTTATTTGTATAGCGCTTTTACAATGTAGATTGTGTCAAAGCAGCTTCACATAAAAGGGCATAGTAAATTGGAACAGTGTAGTTCAATTTTTAGTGTTTAAGTTCAGTTCAGTTTAGCTCAGTTCAGTGTGGTTTAAAAATCACTACTGAGAGTCCAAATCCAACGATGCGCATACTACAAGTTTACAAGCACCACACACACACACACACACCTGTTCCTGTTTTCTGTTGATTACTGACACACATGCACACATGGCTGGGAGCTGCTCATGAACTGATTAAATTAACTATTTATACAGCACACAAACACACACTCTGCTGTGTATGGACTTTGCTGAGTCTTGTTTATCTGTTTTGAGAACATTATGATGCGTTTCCTTTGTCTAACCTAGCCCTGTTTTGACCCTTTGTCTTGTTCTCTCATTTTGATTTCTTGCTGCCTGTACGGACCATTCACCTGTGTATTGCCCACGACTCTGGATTCCCTGTATGCATCTGTTTGCCCCTGTTTTGACCATTGCTTGCCTGACCATTCTCATAATAAACTTGCATTTGGATCCTCAACTCTGTTGTCAGCATCCCTCACATTACAGTTAAATAAATTATAAAACTACATAAAAAAAAAATCTAATATAATTTTTTAAATAATTATTGTTGTAGAATTCGAAAGAAAAAAAAAACTTTTATAGATACAAATTACATATTGCCTAAATAAAAGTAAAATAACATATTTTTATTATACAATGATGGAAAAAAAAACATGAATTAATGATTAATTTATAATCAAGAAATCATGATTTTGAGAATATAAGACACTTAACTGAAAACATCATATTTTAATGGAATGCATGTAACATCTTGTGATGAAATTTCACATATTTTATACATAATTAAAAGTGTACCAATTATTTTAAAAATTAAAAAAATTGTGGCTTTGGACACCAAATGTACCTGCAATTATAGAATCACTCACATACCTCCTAAGTGGCACCATAAATAGAGCACAGGTCTTTGGCAAACAATGCACCTGAAATGCCACCTGATCATCCATCTACTTGTCTCTAATGGTTCTGTGAACACAATGGAACAAAAAGCAGGAGTTCTTCCAATAAAGAAGGAGCCGAGATGGTTCTTTCATTACGTGCCCACTGCAGGTGCAAGGTGTAATTGTGGCAAATTATAGTGAATGTGCAGTGCAAAGCGCAGTGCGGCACACCATCAGTGCAGCAAACGCCTCCACATTCTACTCCACCATAAAGCTTTCAATGTGTTTGTCTGGGAAAGAAGGTACCATAATTTGCCTTTTTTATATTGAAAGGTTAAACGGATATATTGTGTGGTCTCAGAACACTTATGTCATGATCTGAATTGAACTAAATGCACAGATATTTTTATCCACTCAGCTAAAGAAGCCTTAACTAAAAACACTCATTACAAACTTATTACTGTAAGTCTGAAATGCCGTTATAGCTTCATTTTCTTGTTGTTTAGCAGAAAGCGTTTCATCTAACGTGTCATTCAGACATACTTACAATACTGTGGAGGAATGGTTTTCCTTGAACAGTGTCATTAAGCATTGGAATACCAATGTGGATTCATAACAGAAAATAGCATCTGTAAAATATCCTTTTATTGTGGTACTGACGGTTACATTACTATGGGCTCTATTTTAATGATCTAGGCGCAAAGTCTAAAGCGCATGGCGCAAAATAATTAAGGGCATGTCCGAATCTACTTTTGCTTTTTGGAGTAAGGAAACTGCGTTGTACACACTGCACTGAAGACATCCATTAGCCTACATATTTATTTTCATCTGTTAAGCACATATTTGTTTCAAAACTATTTTTAAATTCAGTTCTAATTTCCAGCAATTGAATAAATGAACAATAATAATGAAGTGTGGTCAAAAATGGTGTGAAAATGATGTGAAAAAATGTGGTGACGCATACTTCTCCAAAAGCCGACAGGTGGAATCTAAACTTGTTTTTATTAAAACAAATATAAATATACATATCATAAATACTACCACTACTACTATTAATAATATTATCATTCTAATGCAAATTGTCATGAATAAACTGAAAAAAGCCCCCCGACATGAAGAAGGCATGGAGGCAGTGGTTTTTATACGTATGAAAAAATAATAATTTTGTGGCATTTTAATCCTTGAAATTTTTTTATATGTAAATATATTTGTGTATTGCTGTACATCCTGTGTGTAATAAGTAATGTGTAAACTTTTGGACCTGCATTACTAACGCGCTTTTTGTTGAACTTTAGACCAGGTTTTAGTTGGTCAATGGCGCTGTCTATTTTAGTTTTACAGTTTTACTTTTTTAGACCGGAACACCCATGAATTCACAAAGTGGTACAAATTGATTTGTAACATAGCGCAAAACATGAAAATTACTGTTGCACTGGTCTGAAAATAGCAACAAATTGTGACAAACACGTCTTGCTCTTTATTGCGCCGGGTGTAAGATAGGGCCCTATGTGTTCTCTTATTCATGAGATTAGCCTAGAATAAAATTAATAATAATAATAATAATAATAATAATAATAATAATAATAATAATAATAATAATAATAATAATAAATATTTTTATTAATATTATTATTTATTATTATTATTATATTTATTATTTTGTGAAATGATTATACATTTTATTAATTTAAGCCATTATTAAATGAAAGCCATTATTTATTTGTTTAAGCCATTGTCCAGAAAA
Source organism: Danio aesculapii (assembly GCF_903798145.1). Lineage (NCBI taxonomy): Eukaryota > Metazoa > Chordata > Actinopteri > Cypriniformes > Danionidae > Danio > Danio aesculapii. The sequence goes on along the minus strand of NC_079439.1, from coordinate 47,812,770 downwards.
AAAAGATAAAAAAATCACTAGCTGGGATACAGAGGGATTTTATTTTATTTTATTTTATTTATTTTTGTTTTGTTATTTTATTTTTTATATAGATATATTCTTTGCAGTTATAGTAAGCACTCAGAAGTGAGATCAAAACATAAACAAACCTGAAATCAGACTGTAATGATGTTATGAGAAACTATTATGTTTATGACACGTCATACTGTGAATAAGGTGTTACAAACTCAAGAACAAAGGTTCAGCAATATTCTTTACTTGGTGCTCACATTTCAGAATATAGGCAGTCTTCATGTTTAAACGTTCATAATAGTTTGTGTTTCAGGTTTCTTATGTCATTTATTTTCACTTAGTTTAATTACACTATTTTCTGTCTGTAGTAGACAGAACTCTTATTTCTAAAGATCTAATTCCTCAAGATATGACCCCTTAAATGAATCAACAGATTTGTGGAATATAAAAAAACAAACATTAACACATAGTTTTGATTTATAAGTAGCTATTAACATAATGATAATTTGCCTTTGTCATTGCCAGCAGTGTGCTCTCAGGTCTGTGTTTGTCAAGTTAATGATCGTTAATGAGAGCGTTAAGCCTCTCTCACTTGAATTAATTAAAACATAATCCTAGTGATTGTGACAATCTCCTGCTATGACGATGGCACTATGTCTGACAAGGGCTTGTTTCGGCGCCCATGCTAATAAAGCACTTGTTCAGAGAGTGGTGCTTAGAGCATACTTTTCTAATTTGAAGTTGCATAGTCATTAAGATGTGTGAAGTAATAGAGTTGTTGTGAATTTGATTTTGTTCCATAATAAGTGAGACCGAGTTGTGTGTTTACAGTAAAATGAAAATGCACATGAAGAGGAAAATTTGTAGTATGCGAAAGTGATTTGTCATTTGTTGCACGCTTATGGGCTGCACGGTGGAGCAGTTGGTAGCACGTTCACCTCACAGCAAGAAGGTCACTTGTTCGAACCTCGGCTGGGTCAGTTGGCGTTTCTGTGTGGAGTTTGCATGTTCTCCACATGTTTGCGTGGGTTTCCGCCGGGTGCTCCGGTTTCCCCCACAAGTCCAAAAACATGTGGTACAGGTGAATTGGGTGAGCTAAATTGTCCATAGTGTATTTGTGTGAATGAGTGTGTATGGATGTTTCCCAGTGATGGGTTGCAGCTGGAAGGGCATCCGCTTTGTAAAACATATGCTAAATAAGTTGGTTGTTCATTCCGCTGTGGCGACCCCAGATTAATAAAGGGACTAAGCCGAATAGAAAATAAATGAATGAATGATGCATATTCTCTTTTGAAAAGTACAGTTTCTTTGGTAATTACTTCAAATAAAGAGAGTAAGGTGTTTGTAACCAATTACTGGGGTTTCTAAAATAAGTCAGATAGAAACTCATATGTAAGTTGCAGGGTCACTGTCACTGATTAATTTTTTTCCAAAGTATATATTAATCACAAGCCAAAATCTAGATCAGAAAATATGTATGTATAGGGATTTAGGGATTTGTTTAACATGTGCATTCAGTTTTTCAAAAATAGCAGCAGGATTTTATGTCTTAGATTATAAGATAAGTTTAGCAAATCAAGGCTGTTGTTAAATGAGCTTATCCTCCAGACATCAAAGATTAGTCCTTCAGCTCCATGGTAACTGCTTTTAAAAGTTTCTACTTTTCTACTTATTTGAAATAAGGATCACCATTAAGACTGATTTCAGTTCTGCCATGTCAAATTTTGTATAATAATAAATATGTATAAATGGCAATGTTGTGTATGGTCTTGGCAACGTAGATCTGCTACTCTACTGCTGCTTTGATTATTGCTGCAGAGCAAGTACAGAGACTTGCCGATGTACAGTATTTGTATACATGCTGTTTGAGAATATGGCACACGGCTGTTAAATACTTAACATACATGTATCCCCCTGTAGCAGGTCTATACACTGGTGGAGCAGGGGTTGAGGTCCTGAACCACCAGTCCATGGATCAATTGGTACCGGGCCACATAAGAAATCATTAATTACTTCCGTTTTATTTATTATTTGAGTCTGATTGATCTTTTATTTTGAAAAATGACCGTACTCTCACGGTTACATCTCTTCAGCACCCAAAATTTAACCCACAAGCAGCAAAATGAGTAAGAAACAGATGTCTTTGGAGAGTTTCTTTACTAAGGGGAATGTGGAAGAAGATTAACTGACGGAGATCGCAAATGACGGTGGCCTTTTAGGGGCATTTCGCATATAGCGTATTTCTAGAGTTTGCACAAGTTTGTTATTTCGAATGAAGGTGTGTGGCTTGTGCGCACTAGCATTGTGGCGCCAATGAACCTTCAACTTGTATGGAATATTCACATTTCAGTAAGACTAATTTTGTCAGACAAACAAAGAACACACAAATACTGCAGTGCTGTAATTTTTTCCATAAAGAAAACTTGTATCAGAGTGACAGCAATGTTTTGTCAGCTTGTCATTCCTGAGAAAACGGTTGTGGTCGCCTAGTGACCTACGAAACACCCCCCCATTCCATCCGCCCCTACGCCCCCCGCCCGGTCCATGGTCAAACATTGACTGTTCCGCGGTGATAAAAAGGTTGAGGATCACTGCCCTAGCTAAATTGTAATAGCCATTTTTCCCTTATACACCTGTGTGAATACTGATAATTTTTGTATTAAATTTCAAATAGGGCCAATTTAAAGGCCAAAGGCTTACGTTTTCAGTTACAAATGGCTTACTAATGTTTTGCTTTTATATTTTACATTAGGCTATTATTTGTGCACAAACATATCTAGATATATGAATAAACACACTGTTTGTTTGAAAACAACATTTTTTTGACATCATTACTGCAAACTTATATGAGCGATAATATCATTAAATGTGGAGGGGGGCCTTACAATATTTTCTGGGGAAAAAGGGGGTCTCAGGCAAAAAAAGGTTGGGAACCACTGTGCTAAACTAAATGTGCCTGGGCTACCTTGCTGAACTGTTTTTACTAGTGTGCTAGCATATGTTTGCCTTGGCTATTTGCAAACCGGCTTAACACTAATATACTAGTTCATGTGTGTCTGGGCTAAACTATCTGAAAATAGACTAAAACTATCTGATGTCACACCAGTATGTTGTGCTGTACACAGAATGTATGCTGGATCATCCACAGAAATAAACCAAAAATATAAATGAAATAAATAAAAACTAAAGAAGTCTATGTGTGCATGTAATCAACCATTGATGTGGGTGTCAGACTAGGGTCACATGTAGGGTGTTGACAATAACATGTAACAATTTTCATAGTTCACTGTACACACAAAATGTAAGAGTTTAGTTTTAAGAACTATCCACTGTGTCACCTGGTTTAAAAAAATAATGCATGTTCAGGCTCCCAATATACAACCTATTTGGGTGTACAGCTTAATGCATTTCTGTGTGTATGGAGCATAATTTTAAGCAGTGTTTTTTTATGTTTCTATTTTTTATTTTATTTTATGCTATGCTTCTGAAAATATGTAGTGCATTTATTATGTTCATAAACTGTTTATTTACTGTCCATCAACTGTCCATAATTCAGTGGATAGTTTTGCAGTTATTCCTAACATATACAGCACAAAAAAGTAAAAGTTTCTATCACTTTCCGACCCCATAAGTCACAGAAGCAAATGTCACAAGATTAGAAAATCTGACAAAAACGGAAGAAAACAAGCTATTTATTGAAGAACATTGGGTTCCAAACAATACTAAACCCTGCTGAATTCCATTCTGTTGACAAAACCTCTGAGAAAAAGACAATACCTTAATATATAAAATAATTGAGTTATTTAGCGACATACGGTTTAATAAAACATGACAGTATTTTCATTTTTGGGTGAACAGTTTCTTTAACATCCAAAAAAGTTACACTTTCTAACTTTATTGTTTGACCAGACTCATCTCATGGTCTGTAGAAAGCAGAGGTCTCCGCTAGACCACACGGCTAGATTATTAAGGCTGCTCTTTCTCAGAAAGCGTCTGTCTATATCCTGTTAGTCAAACCACAGGGGAATAAAGACAGAGGTGTGCTTTTCATCAGGTTAATTTGTGGTGAAACCTCAGGATGATGGTTTGAATTTCAATCTCTCTCTTCTCTGTGTGCTCTGCGGTAGATGCTAAAGTGATGACCCCCTCGCTGGTGAGCCCTCTATGTCTTCAAACAGATCCCTGACCTGCCTTTTCCTGTATAGATTTCAGTTTTCCTTCAGTAGCTGGCTATACTGCATCTTAATGTTCAAACAATCTGAGGGGCTCATGATGTAGAGGTCTAGACATGTCAATATAAACATGTCTTATTAAATTAAAAGGTTGTGTTTTCAACAAAACACAAAGCTTGTGTGGTGTTTTACATGTATTTACATTGACATTTACATTTATATGGATTTTGTTGGCAGGTGTTTTCTGTAAGTATAAACTGTGTCACTTAACAGGAAGATGAATGTACAAATTGCTTTTTTGAAAGCTACCTCACCATTGTGGATTCTAACCTCAGGTTTCTCTAATGGTCCTGCTTTTAAAGCATGTTTTATGAATAGAAACGTACAATATAAAGAAAGGTGTGGGATTTACAATTAAGCAATTCTAGCTTGGAGAATTTCGCCATCCTATAATCCACTTCTGTTTGTAGAGTAGGGTAAATACACACAATGAACAGTAATACAAGGGTATATCCATGTAGCAGAAATGTGGTGTGCCTTTCAATACTTCTACTGACATTTAAAATTCTGATGGTTTTTTAGTGCTTGTTCTTGTTTGGTTTAGTGTCATTATTTTATAGGAATAGATAAATAAAATACATAAAATTATAAAATTAATAGGGGTGGCATGATGGCGCGGTGGGTTGTGCTGTCGCCTCACAACAAGAAGGTTTGAGCTCCGGCTGAGTCAGTTAGCATATATGTGTGGAGTTTGCATGTTCTTCCAGTGTTTGGTGGGTTAGCGTTAGGCTAACGACCCACCTCATGAAAATTAGATGTTGCGAAACACTAACATGATAAGGCTAAATATCAACTTCGATATAAACGGCCCTCTGAGTAGATAATAGAATGAATCATTTTATTTATTTATTTATTTATTTATTTATTTATTTATTTATTTATTTATTTATTTATTTATCTATTTGTTAGTTTGTTTGTTTGTTTGTTTATTTATTTATTTATTTATTTATTTATTTATTTATTTGTTTTTTTTTTTTTTTTGTGAATAAATAAATGGGTTGTTGACATGATGCTGAGCTTTCACCATCAAACATGACAAAAATAAATATATTTAGCATTGAAATCATTTAAATTGCAGTATATCATCCATCAGCCTCTTATTATAAAATCTGCTTTGTTATTACAGTTGTTTACATTGCATTTCTACTAAAAAAGTCCCTAAAGCATAGTTCAATAAATTACTGTTCTTATAAATAAATAAAAAAATCATGAAATCAGTCTTGCAGTTGCCTATATTGTAGTAAATCGTAAACATTTTCCATATATCTATATTTTTGTGAAAACATAGAAACTTGATGCATTTTTGTCACTGAAATGTATGTCCTCTGGTGTGACAGTATGCTAATTTTAAATCCACAGAAAACTTTTTTTTTTTTTTTTTAATTAGTTAAAAGCATCCATTCAAGATCATGTAAGTGAAGCTCCAATTTTAAAACTGTAACTATAAAATTAAAATTAAGTGTTGTTGTCCTTTAGTTTGACACTTTCATTGAAAATGTTCACCAAGTCTTGGAAAAAAGTGTCTAACAATGAAGATAAATGGCTCTCATGCTATTATATATTTTTAAGAGTTGTTTTTATTCTGGATTTATGCTGTCACGTAATAAGCTGTATTTTAATAGTTTTATTTTTAACAGCTAAAAACAGACCCCTTCATTAATAAATATAATTTACCAAATCCACATGTCATATACACTGTAAAAAAAAAAAAAAAAAAAAAAAACATGGTCTCAATTTAAAATTTTAAGGTAACTTGCAGCAGAGCTTTTTTGAGTACTGCACTTGACTCAATCTTAAGTCAACTCAAAAGAGCTCTGTAGCAAGTTCCCTTACAATTTTGACTTGTCAACTTTTTTTTTTACAATGTAGTTTCTGTAGTGGCAGTTCATTCCGCTGTGGCGACCCTGGATTAATAAAGGGACTAAGCTGAAAAGAAAATGAATGAGTTTCTGTAGTGTTTACCAAGTCATTTTCCAGAAATCACATGTAACACAAAAAAAATAAATAAATAAATAATAAAAATAAATGCTCAAAACTAGGAACCTTGTCATTATTACTCTTTACATAAAGGAAATAAATAAATAAATACATGTTGGGACATCACGGTGACGCAGTGGGTAGCATGGTCACCTCACAGCAAGAAGGTCACTGGTTCGAGCCCCAGCTGGGTCAGTTAGCATTTCTGTGTGGAATTTGCATGTTATCCCCGTGTTCATGTGGTTTTCCTTTGGGTGCTCCGGTATCCTCCACAGTCCAAAGACATGTGGTATAGGTGAATTGAATAAACTAAATTGGCCATAGTGTATGTATGTGAATACAGGAGTGTATGAGTGTTTCCCAGTGTTGGGTTGTGACTGGAAGTGCATCAACTGCGTAAACCATATGCTGGATAATTTTGTTTATTTATTTATTTATTTATTTTGTTTTTTATTTGCGTTTGTGAATAAATAAATGGGTTGTTGACATGGTGTTGCATTCTCACCGTCACATGTGACAGAATGAACATAATTAGCATTAACATAATTTAAAATGCAGTATTTCTTCCATAGGCCTCTTGGTATAAAATCTGCTTTGTTATTACAGTTGTTCAAATTAAATTCCTACTAAAATGTTCCTAAAGCATAGTTCAATATAATTGCTTTTTAATTTATAATTCTTATAATCTAGAAAGAAAATAAAATATATTTTATAAGGGTGAATTGAAGTAAATTGCAATCTTTTTCATCAATATATTTGTAAAAACAAGAAACTTGATGCATTTTGTCACTGAAATGTATGTCCTCTGAGAGTATATGCTAATTTTAATTCCACAGAAAATGTTATTAGTTAAAAGCATTAATTCAAAATCATGTAACAAGCTCTGCCTGTTATTAATTTTTTTTTTTTGTTTCAGGATTTTAAAACTATACTATAATATCAAATTTTATTTATTTTCATTTATTGAAAATGTTCATAAATAATGGAAAAAAAGTGTTCAAAAATGAAGATAAATAGCTCTCATGCTATTCGTATATTAATAAAAAGTTTTTTTTTTTCTTAATTTATGCTAAATGTCACATAAAAGGATGTACTTTAACAGTTTTTAATGGTTAAAAACAGACCCCTTCATTAATAAATAAAATTTACCAAATCTATGTCATACAGTTTCTGTAGTGTTTTCCACATAATTTTCCAGAAATCACATTACTATTACTCTAAACAAAAATGAAATAAATTAATAAATAAATAAGCAAGTCATTAAAATGAAATTAAAAACACTTTCTGAATGGCAAGTAAATGGAGAGCTTAAAATCAATCATATTATACTGTGCAGATGGGTGAAAGTGAGCAAAAGTGAGCATTTCTGACTTACTTTCCATTTGTTGACCTTCATTAAGCTTTATTCTGTTTTATGTGCTTTATTCATCAAGGACTTGTTAGTAAGAGGGTGTTAATACTCACCATTTTTAATAATTTGATTACATGGCTGCAGTGTTCTTCTAAGCTGAAATGAAAGAAACAAGTATCAAATAACAAACAACATAAACCCAATAAATGGCCACCTCCACAACATTTAAATGCGAGAAGTTCCAGTAATTGCCTTTAAGCTTAATATAAATGATTCCTTTTCCTTTTTTTTTTTTTACACAGATGTTAATGAATGCGAACGAAGCCCCTGCAGAAATGGCGGGATCTGCACAGATCTGGTTGCGAACTATTCCTGTGAATGCCCGGGGGAATATATGGGAAGAAACTGCCAGTACAGTAAGTACAATTTCTTGTTTTTTTATGGATTCTTCCGTCCCTGTTCCATTTCTTCTCCCTCAGTCCATCCAGAGGGCTTCATATTAAGTGAATTTTTGTGACAGTTCAGAGCATATGTTTCACCGGGTCCATGGAGAAGCGTGCTAGAGCAGCGTAGAACAGACAGTTGGGTCCACATACACAAGAAACATTGTTTCGTGAACAGAGACGAGCACAGTGGGTGTGGCGACAGGCCTCAGAGAGGGATTCATTGAATTAAAATCTACATGAACTAATCAAAAAAAGTGGAGAACTAGTGCTACAAAATTAAAGTGGACGAGATATTGGCTTTTTCAAACCTGATGTTCATGACTTATACTCAGAAAGATTAGCAAATCTCTAGAATATTTTCTATATGAATATGTAAACAGTGCTTTTATCAAAAAAGAAGAAAATCAGAGCAGCAGAATATGGTAGTCTGTCAAGTATTTTAGGCATTAATCGGATTCTGTTCACACTCATTTCATTTATTTTGACAACCGTGTTCTGTAACTGATCTCACACCCATACATTTTCAGGACAACCGTGAAGCCCTGCTGTGCGAGCCAGTTATCTGTCATGTCTCACTGTGAGAGAGACGCACACACATGTCAAGTGTTCCAGGTTTTCATGTGAGGTTTCAGAAACTTAGAAAAATGCAGAATGTTGGAAAGTTTTTGAATGTGCTTGCGTTCGTTCCATGCCAAAGTACAATCTATATATATTTGGAATTAATGTTCTTTTGCTTAATGTTGACACACACATGCATAAAAAAGCTGGCATGAATGAATGCATGCATACACACACACAACTTTTACCAAACATCCAAAACAATGTGCATATGTGATACTATCTTTATCTGAAAACATATAAAGTCCTGATAATGCTTCTAATGGAGTCTAAACTGTGCCATTCATCACACACACAGCTGTGGAATGACTGCAAAGACACTTACATCAGATGTTTCTGACATCAGGATTGATTTTTAATGGGCTATATCATAAATATGAAGAGAAAACATGATACTGTGTCCTGTTTTTGATTTGTTTATATGTTTTTGGTCCATATTGCATTCATATTTCAGTTGAACTTTACCAGAGTTTGGAAGAGGACCTAAATCATGTTCGCATGGGTCTCTTTCCGCTTGTCTAACGCATACAATGGTTTGTGAGACAATTCAACACTTGAATTAAATGGGGTAGGTTTCGTAATCATCAAGTAAATTTGACGTTATCCTGTCCTCTGGCTGCCGTCATCAGTCTCACACTATATTTTTCCTTTTTCTGAAAGTCTTGATAACACCATTGTGGAACTATTATTTTCAGGCAGTGTGTAATATCATTGCTCCTGCTGCAGCCATGGTAAGGCATTAAAGTCCCTTGGTCATTACGCGAGAATGAGAGTATATTTCCTATAGCCATATCTAGAAAAATAGCAATTTTTCATTCGTCTTAGTACACAATTTAATTACAGAAAGGTCAAGCTTTAAATAGGAACATTTTTCAAATGTTTTTCTTTTATTATTTCAGCAAATAGGGTTGTAAAAAAATATTTGAAGAGTTCAGATGCAAAAAACTGCTAAACGCTACTTTTGCCAAAAATGAGAATGTGACATTGAGTGAATGCTTTAGGCACGTAGTACACCATCAACAAATAGATGTCTAATCATCTAAATCCCAGCATGAGCACATTCAGAAATAAGTTTGCATGCAAAAGCCGCTAACCGCCACTCGCCTTTGACAGCAAAAGCCGAAATATCCCGACAACCAATCAGAAGGCGCGAATTGAATCATATGTTTTCAATGTAGCAGCGTGCTGATATGCCGGCTTTATGAGGAGACATATTCTGCTTTCGGTTTTAAAAGACGAAGTTTGATGTACTGGATGAGCCTGTCTGATTGTCACTGAATGGCAAATGAAAACATCCCTTACCTCAAAACTCTGTGCTTTATAAGAAAAAGAAAACAGATTGTACAGTCGAAAGTGAAGCATTTTTTTGCGCACTGACGCTACTTTGAATGAGTCCGATTTACTATACATTAAATGGTAACTGCATTTCACGAAAGACAAAGTTAAGATGCTGTTCTTTTATCTCACATGGATGCTATGAGGATAAACAAGAGACCAAGACCTTAAGTATGGTGAGAATGAAGGAATGACAGCTTCTAAAATTGTCTGACAGGCATCCCCTTTTTTCCCAGTTAGTCTACCTTGTGTTTTATTTGCTAATTTAGGCTATTTTTTAAAAGATAAATATAATGTATAAAACTATACATTATTTGTAATACTTCATATTACCTATACGTCTGATAAGCTTTTTATAGTAATGGACAATGAATAGATATTGATGTTTCACAATGTTTTTACACTACATTATTTGAATCTAACAAGCTTAGTTTACAATGTTTACATTGCTCTACTTACATTACATCTAAATCCCAAATATCAGAAATGACAACAGAATGTAAAGATTTAATTAATGTCAGTTTAAATGTTATTGATTAATGCACTTACTTGACAGATTTCATTCATTCATTTTCCTTCTGCGTTTTCCCTGGTTTATCACAGCGGAATGAACCGCCACTTACTTAACAGATTTATCTATTTTTAATTTCAGGTGATTTGTGTAATGTGTATTATGTTTGGTAAAATAATTTCTAATTGCATCTTTAGTGATTTTCAACTAAATACACTAAATATATTGTCCCAATATGTGGATTTAGAGGTTTTTGCAAAAAAAGCACAAGTGGATTTAACTGGTTTTGACGCAAAAGAAAATCTACCTTGTTAAAAACAGAAAAATTGTCTAAAGTGACATTTTTGAAAAAAAAAGTTATTTTATTTACTAGCTAATAACCTTATCATTACATATAAAATGAAACTTCTGAACCTAATCAGAGGAGCCTGATAGAAAATGCTCGTTTACAAAAAAGAGGTCTGCTAGACTTAGAGGGTTTTGCGTCTGAACTCTTCATTTGTTGTACTCTCCCATTCACTGCGCTTTAAGTTTACCCAATTATGATGCCTTCCGCTACTGAAAAACCCATAAATGTGAAAAGGGTCTATTGTGTTATAAATGGGATTGTTTATGTTTTTACTTTTAATAAGATGATTATAAAACGTTAAAAATGATACTGCACAACTAATATGTTTTAAAGTAAAATTTTTAAGTTATTTTTAAATATTAGTTAATAGATTAGGAAATCATACATGGCAAATTTAATGTAATATGGTTTGGTATATTCAACTTCGGCCCTCAATAATTTTTTTTTTTTGGCTCTTTATAAAAAAAGTTTGGGCACCCTTGATTTAGAACATGACTTAGCAAACATAGTGTCCATCACTCAATAACAAGTTCACTCTTTCAGGCCTTCGTACTATAGATCTTTTAATAAACTTTTTTTTTTCTTTTTTTTAATCCAGAGATGCTAAACTATTTCATAAGATTTCTAACAGCACCTCCTACCATTTAACAGTGTTCCAAGGTGTTGTTCCATAACCGAAAATAAAATCTTGTGAATTGTGCAGTGGCACCGGTGAAAAGACGCCAATGACTTGGAGACACTCGAGTAGATGAGACGGCTCTCGATTTGTCACACACCTTACACTATGCAGCTGGAATCAAATGCCATTTAACCTTCCTTCTCTCCTCAGTAGTCAACATCGATACACCAGGCTGATATTTTAACATAAGCTGTATGAAAGGACTAAAACAGTTTGATTTAGGTATGATCAAACGCTTTGATGAAAGAGTATTTCATCACCTTTCATCACCATTTTAGATGTATTATGTAAATCATTTATATTGCTTCTGCTGTTTTTTGAATAAATGGCCAGTGAGACCAAGAGAAAGATGCAGGCGGATGGAGTGTGACTGAATAACACACACGGAGAGAGAGGGGCGGGGGTGGAGTGTCATTTGTTCATAGTAGACATGTCTTATCACCATGCATCAAAAGGGATATTAGTTTTCTCTGAGTTATTTGAGATATCACAAGACATTTATTAAACAGAGACAAGCACCTCTATCATCTTCAGTTTTCACAGTTATTGCTTTAACCACCAGCAATTTTATATCAACTTCTAGAATGGATATGAAAAGAAATCTGTCTATTTAATGCTGTAATTTGGTGTGTGTGTGTGTGTGTGTGTGTGTGTGTCTGTGTGCGTGTGCGTGTGTGTGTGTGTGTATACAGTACATTATATAGTGTATGAATTATCTTCATTTGCATTTTTTTTTTGCAAAGATGGAACTTAATTGAATTAAATGTGAGCCATTTGATTAACAAGGTTATCATTTAATTAATCCAATTGAATGTTTTCATCAGTTGACAGCCTTGACAACTGCACAAATGCAGGCAGTCATATCATAAAAAAGAGAAAAGAATATAAGAATATTCTTACAAAGCAAGCGCTGGGAGATGTGTCACAACCTTCCTAGAATGAGTTTGACCAAAGCCCTGTCAGAAAGCCTTCACTCACGTCTTCCCACACTGCTAAAATCGATTGCCGCTAAATTCCTCCAGTCGTTTGACTGACAGTCTCACTCTATTCATTTCACCTTTTTGTCATGTTGAATCACTGCCACCTCCTTTGCTTTATTACATGTGGCAAGCTGGCACACTGCAAGTCATTTGCATGTGGAAAGTTGAAGGTTCCTCTCTCTGTCTCGTTCCTTCTCTCTTTATATCCGGAATGCACTAACTATGGAACTATTTTTTGACAGTAACGATTATATAGGACACGAATACATATTTTTGGTAAATGGCAACTACACTTGCTGTGAAAAAAGTATATTGAGGCAAAAGTTTGGTAATTAAGTCAAGAAAATAATGTAACTAGTTTATTGTTTATTTATTTATTCATTCATTCATTCATTCATTTTCCTTTGGCTTAGACTCTTATATATCAGGGATCACCACAGAGGAATGAACCACCTTGTTTATTATTATTCATTCATTCATTTTCCTTCGGCTTAGTCCCTTTATTCATCAGGGGTCTGCACAGAGGAATGAACTACCAACTTATTCAGCAGATGTTTTACACAGCGGATACCCTTCTAGCTGCAACCCAGTACTGGGAAAATTATCTCATTTTCATCAAATTTTTGTCCGCTTTTCCGGGGTCGTGTCGTGGGGGCAGTAGTCTTAGGAGAGAACCTCTCCCCAGACACTTCCTCCAGCTCCTCCGGAGAGATCCCGAGGCATTCCCAGGCCAGCCAGGAGACGTAGTACCTCCAGCATGTCCTGGGTCTTCCCAGAGGCCTCCTCCCTGTGGGACATGCCTGAAACACCTCCCTAGGTAGGCGTCCAGGAGGCATACTAAACACATGTCGGAGCCACCTCAGCTGACTTATCTCGATGTGTAGGAGCAGCGGCTCTACTCCGAGCTCCTCCCAGGTGACAGAGCTCCTCACACTATCTATAAGGGTGCACCCTGACACATTGTGAAGGAAACTCATTTTGGCCTCTTGTATCCAAGATCTTGCCCTTTCTGTCATGACCCAAAGCTCATGATCATAGGTGAGAGTAGGAACATAGATTGACCGGTAAATCGAGAGTTTTGCATTTCGGTTCAGCTTCTCCTCCAACCTGGAGATGGCAAGCCAGCTTTTTCCAGTGGAGCACCATAGCCTTGGACTTGGAGGTGCTGATTCTCATCCCAGCCGCATCACTCTCTGCAGCAAACCACCTCAGTGCATGCTGAAGGTCCATGTTTAATGAGGCCAACAGAGCAGTTGTTGTTGTTATTGCCTCTTCTTGACATTTGAGGCCTTAAGTACTGGACACTAGGCACCGGCCAGTAAGTTTCTGATGGTATGATGATTTTGGATAAAAGTATCACAGTTTCAAAGTATCATGGTATTGTGATCACTGCTCTAAAATAAGTTCTTTTTAAATGTCTGGGTAAAAAAAAAAAGTTTTTTTTCCCCATTTCCCCATATTATTTTAGAAGAAATTCATAATATTTTAGAACAGTTAACATGTCAGGCTAAATATTTCAAATAAATCATTGTGCTGTCTTCTTTGTTTTAATAGCACAGATTTTTGTTGGCCATTTTATGTTTCAAGTATAAGGTCCAAGATTTAGAATAGAAGTTACTTGTAAAATGTTTTATCTATTTAACAACAATACTGCAGCGAAAGCAGACTTCTCTTGTGTCACATTGTATGTTTTCTTGCACAGCTGGATGTTAAAAATATTTGTAAGCATTGGCTAAAACTGATTAGCTGAAGTCACACTGAAGCAACATCCAACAGAGGATTTTGCTTGGTTTTAAAACCTTTTTCAATGGGTTACATATGAAGGCATAGCAGTCATCTCCCTGGCTATGGCCCTGTGTGTGTGTGTGTGTGTGTGTGTGTGTGTGTATATATATATATATATATATATATATATATATATATATATATATATATATATATATATATATATATATATATATATATATATATATATATATTTGTATATATATGTTCCCCTTCGGATGGGGAACTCCAATGCTATGTGGAAACTTCCACTATGGGGATTTCGTCAGAATCCAATCATCTGAAAGAGTATAAAAACGGGCCAATGAAATGCCAATGAGTTGGCAGCGTCAGCGTGCACAGCTGGCGTCAATGACAATCAGTCATGCTATAAAGACGCAGCCAGTGCCATGCTCGACATCCTTTCGCTTTCAGAGCCTTTCACGAAGCTTCTGAGAGAGTCTTTGAGGGTATCTCCAACCTGTGTCTACAGAGAGAGATCGAGAAGCAGCTTCTCCCGGTCCAGAGCGCGTATACGCAGTGGCAGATGGTCGAGCTGGGTATTTCTCCCTTGCCTGGCGTCCTTTGGGTCCGGTCCTCCAAGAGCGGTTTGTATATAGGAAAAAAGCTTTCCTAAAAGAGCAACACGGTCGTGCAGCGCGTCTTTTTCAAGACGTCACTCCGACCGTGCGTTTCTGGATGCGGTGGTTTCCTATCCCCGGATGATGGGCACGAGCACAGCGTTTCATGTCTGGGGGTCCAGCATGTTAATGCGGTGCTCGCGGGCAGTGCATGCCATCACTGATGTCATGTCTGTTGCGCAGTTAAGATCGCGGCTCGCTCTTGCAAAAGAGCCACCCACCCCAGTTGTCCCCCGCACTGCGGTTGGCACTCGGGCAGATCTGAGGGTTTCAGTGAGAGTAAATCCGCCGCCCCCGGGCCGTGGACCTCTCGCTCCTCCACGCGCTCCATCCAAGCTTCAGGTGAAGAGAAGCGCTCCGTCCTTGGATGGTCGCTCTCTCACCTGATGACACCGGGGGTCAGATGTCCATCGCTGCATCGGAGGATGGGCTGTCATTGTCTGATGAGGATGCGAGCCCGCTCGCTCCCTCCCTCCGGGGAGGAGAGCGCGGCGTTAGCATCTAAAAAGCAGACGTGATGGCCGTGCTTTCTCGGGCTGCTTCGGCCGTGGGTCTGGTGATGGTTTATCCCCCAGCCCCGCGGCCGGACCGACTAGATGGGTGTATGTGGAGGATATAAGGAGGCAAGACCTTCAAAGCCTCCCGTCCCCTTCTTCCCGGAAGTGCACAGTAAGCTCACGCTGTCCAGAGGGCACTTTTTTCTGCCCGATCTGCGTGCGCTTCCATCCTCACCATCCTTGGAGGTTGGGCTGTCAAGGTCTGACGAGGATTCGAACCCGCTCGCTCCCTCCGGGACTTTGAGCGCGGCGTCGAATCCAGAAGCAGACTTTGCGGCTGTGCTTCCCCAGGCTGCTTCGGCCGTGGCTCTGGAGATGGTTTATCCCCCAGCTCCGCGGCCGGACCGATTAGAGGGGTGTGATGTGGAGGATGAAGGCGAGACCTTCTAAGCCTCCCCATCCCCTTCTTCCTGGATGGGCACAGTAGGCTCACGCAGTGTGCTGCGTGCGCCTTCCCCCTCACCATGCACGCTATGGCCACCTACCAGCGCTACCAAGCGCAGGCGCTGGCCCGGCTGCGCGAGGATGGTTCTGACCCAGGACTGAGCATGCGCTCCGCACCGCAACCGACTATGCTCTTACAAAAAAAAAAAAAAAAAAGTCGGCTGTGTGTGCCCTGGGAAGGACGATGATCACATCCGTGATCCAGGAATGCCACCTCAGGCTAAACCTGGTGATGTGCGTGACGTTGACAAAGTTCGCTTTCTTAACTCACCCATATCCCAGGCTGGCCTGTTCGGCGACACTGGCGGTGAATTCGCCCAGGAATTCACGCCGGTGATAGAGCAGTCGGAGGCGATGGGCGAGGTCTCTATCGGCGGGATTGTATGACCGCTCCCCCCCGCCGAGCCATCCACATCCACTGCTTTTTCGCCGAGGACGCCCGCCCGCAGCTTTGCTTCGCCGCCCCCGCCTGCGCCTCCGGCCACGCGGCTGCGCCGAGCATCGCGCCGGCAACCAGCGTCCCCCGCCCAGGGCGCCGCTAAGTTCGGTAAAATGGACCGCGAAGCGTCCCTGAGGCGGGCCATCTGGGGAGGAGGGAATTTGCTCTTTCCCCGCTGGAGGGCGGGGCACGTTATTTAAAGGCGTAAAAAAAAAAAAAAAAAAAAAAAAACGCCATCAAAATCCTCAGTGAAAGAGCACTTTTCCCCTCCTCTGGATGTGACAGCCCGAACACTGCCAGTCTGGGACGCTATGCCTTCCAGCTCGCAGGATCGGTGCATTTCGCCAATGGCTCATGGAGCACGAGAGAACGGTCTCCTTTCTCTCCACTCCCAGCCCCTCTCCTGGAGTTTGAGTGCGAGACGAGAACATCTCCTCTCCTGCTCTCCTGTGGGACCCCAGCGCTCCCCGGATGAGCCCACTCACTCCACGCTGCCCCGCCGCTGGCACGTCAGCGATCGTGCGGGTGGGACCATTTGCGGGGGCTCTGCCTGCCTGGTTAGCGCGGGCCAGCCCATCGCAATGGCTCATCCATACGACCAGACTCGGCTATGCGATTCAGTTCGCTAAACGGCGTCCCAGGTTCACGGGCGACCAGGGTCAGTCCTGCGTCCGCCCCTGTCTTGCGAGAGGAGATTGCTGTCCTCCTGGCGAAGGATGCAATCGAGCCGGCCCTCCAGCCGAGATGGAGCGCGGGTTTTACAGCCCGCACTTCATCGTGCCCCAAAAAAAAAAAAAAAAAAAGCGGTGGGCTATGGCTAATCCTATATCTGCACATTTTGAACCGCTGCCTTCACAGGCTGCGCTTCGGAATGCTTACGCAGATGCGCATCACGCGATGCGTTCGTCCTCAGGATTGGTTTGCAGCAATAGATCTGAAGGACGCGTATTTTCATATCTCCACACTTCCACGCCACCGGCAGTTTTTGCGGTTTGCGTTTGAAGGTCGAGCGTGGCAATACACGGTCCTCCCCTTCGGGCTCTCTCTGTCTCCGCGAGTTTTCACCAAGCTCGCGGGGGGTGCCCTCGCGCCCCTTCGGCTCGCCGGCATCCGCACGCTCAATTATTTCGATGACTGGCTGATTTTTAGCCCACTCTCGGGAGCAATTGATTATGCACAGAGACAAGGTGCTCCAGCACCTCCGCCCGTTGGGGTTTCAGGTCAACCGAGAAAAGAGCAAGCTCGCCCCCGTGCAGAGCATCTCCTTTCTCGGGTTGGAGCTGGAGTCGATCACTATGGAGGCGCGCCTCTCACGAGAGCGCGCCGAGGTAATGCTGAACTGTCTGAGAGAGTTCGACAGGAAAAAAAGTGGTCCCCCTGAAATTATTTCAGTGGCTCCTGGGGCATATGGCATCCGTAGCCGCGGCCACGCCGCTCGGATTGCTCCATATGAGGCCACTACAGCATTGGCTTCACGATCGGGTCCCCAGACGCGCATGGCACGCGGGCCCACACCGAGTGACTGTCACTGCGCTGTGTCACCGCACCTGCACCCCCTGGAAAGGACCCCTCCTTCCTACGGGCCAGTGTGCCCCTAGGTCAGGCGTCCAGGCAGGCTGTCGTTTCGGCAGATGCCTCCAGTATGGGGTGGGGGGGCCGTGTGTAGCGGGCATGCTGCTGCGGACCTGTGGAGGGGAACCCAGCTGCATTGGCATATCAACTGCCTAGAGCTGTTGGCAGTGTTTCTCGCTCTGCGCCGCTTTTTACCGGTGCTGAGGGGTCAGGACGGACAGCATGGCCGCGGTAGCGTATTCCATCCGGATGGGGGGTATACGCTCCCGCTGCATGTCTCAGCTCGCTCGCCGTCTGCTCCTCTGGAGTCATACGCGGCTGAAGTCGCTGCTTGCTATTCACACCCCGGATGGGCTCAACCGTGCGGCCAACAGGCTCTCACGGCAGCTCCTTCCCCGGGAGAATGGCGACTCCACCCCGAGTCATGCGTAAGTATGCACTCCCCCCAGTGAGCCTACTCGCGCAGTTTCTGTGCAAGGTCAGGGAGGACGAGGGGCAGGTCTTGCTAGTTGCGCCCCTGGCCCAACCGGACCTGGATATCAGAACTCTCCCTCCTCGCGACGCCCCCCCTGGCGAGTCCCTTTGAGAGAGGACCTTCTCTCTCAGGGACAGGGCACCATCTGGCACCCTCGCTTAGTTCTGTGGAACCTCCACGTGGGGTCCATAAGACGCGACGAGGAAGACTTAGGTAACCTACCGGTGGCGGTGGTTAATACCATCACTCAGGCTAGTGCACCCTCTACGAGGCATGCCTACGCCCTGGAGTGGAGTCTATTCACTGAGTGGTGCGCTTCTCGCCGAGAAGACCCCCGATCTTGCCAGATCAGTGTTGTGCTTTCTTTCCTTCAGGACAGGTGGAGCGAAGGCTGTCGCGCTCCACACTGAGGGTTTACGTGGCCACCATCTCCGCTCATCATGATGCGTGGATGGCGGCACCGTGGGGAGGCATAACCTCATCATCCAGTTCCTCAGAGGTGCGAGGCGGATGTTTTCCCCCGCCCCCCTCTCATACCCTCTTGAGATCTCGCGGTAGTGCTACGAGCCTACGTGGGGATCCCTTCGAACCACTCGACTCAGTATCCTTGAGATTTCTGTCCTTGAAGACAGCTCTGCTGGTCGTGTTGGCATCGGTTAAGAGGGTTAGGTACCTGGAGGCATTTTCGGTCAGTGACTCGTGCCTAGAATTCGGGCCGGCCTACTCTCACGTTGTCCTGAGACCCCGGCCCGGCTATGTGCCCAAGGTTCCTACCACGCCGTTTAACAATCAGGTAGTGAGCCTGCAAGCGCTGCCCGCGGAGGAGGCAGACCCAGCCCTTTCATTGTTGTGTCCTGTTCGCGCTTTGCGAATATATGGGGACCACACTCAGAGCCTTAGATCCTCTGACCAGCTCTTTGTCCATTACAGTGGTCGGCAGATGGGAAGTGCCGTATCTAAACAGAGGTTGGCCCACTGGGTAGTGGATGCCATCTCCCTCGCCTTTGGGCCAGGGTGAGCCGTGTCCCCCGGGGGTGAGAGCGCACTCCATTACGGAGCATCGCATCCTCCTGGGCGTTAGCACGCGGCGCCTCTCTGACAGACATTTGTAGAGCTACGGGTTGGGTGACACCCAATACATTTGCAAGGTTACAATCTGCGAGTGGAGCCGGTTTCCTCAAGGGTATTAGGCAACCCTTGGTGATTGAGGAAACGATTCGGTTGAGGTGTCGAAACACGCTTGCTGCGCCACTCTCCCTAACCCGGAGATACGTGCGCTTTTTCAGCTTTGTCAGTTTAGTTCCCCATTTCTTTGGCGAACCCTGCAGAGTTCCTCCGAGGCCCCCAGCACCTGACTCAGCGGAGGAGTCAGGTGTTGGCCCGTTACGTTGTCGGCATGCCCGCTGGTCAGCCCGCGTTCTGGGTATAGGTGCCTGCTATGTGTGATCCCCGCTGGCGATCCCATACGTTCACACAGCCACGGTATAGTCCCCCCTTCTAGGGCAGGCTCGTGTCTTCCCTCCCCGCTAACCATCCTTATGCTAGGACCCCCCCCATCTCTGGGCTGGTCCATAGATTGTCACCAGGTCTCCCCTCTGGGTAGCAGGTGAGCTCCGCAGCGTCCTCCCTATCGGGACTGAACGCTTTCCCAACGTACTGTCGTATCAAAACCTTTTTACAGGGTTATTGCGTCTCCCCGAAAAATATAACCGTTTCTGAACAGGTAAGTGAGGGCCAGGGGACACGTTGGAAGACTGTGTCTCGGGGCGTTGTAGGTGCGCTTGCTCTACTGCGTGGCACACCCTTCGCCAGGGGCGCAGTAAGGTTCTTTCGTTGTGGCGTTTTCCATAGATTTCCCCATAGTGGAAGTTTCCACATAGCATTGGAGTCCCCCATCCGAAGGGGAACGCTACGGTTACTAAAGTAACCCTTCGTTCCCCGAGGGGGGGAACGGAAATGCTATGTTCCTTCGCCACAACGATTGTCCCTTAGCTGTTGAGCGTGAAAGTCTCTTCAGCTAGAAAAGGATGTCGAGCATGGCACTGGCTGCGTCTTTATAGCATGACTGATTGTCATTGACGCCAGCTGTGCACGCTGACGCTGCCAACTCATTGGCATTTCATTGGCCCGTTTTTATACTCTTTCAGATGATTGGATTCTGACGAAATCCCCATAGTGGAAGTTTCCACATAGCATTTCCGTTCCCCCCCTCGGGGAACGAAGGGTTACTTTAGTAACCGTAGCGTTTTTTGTTTTTGTTTGTAATTCTTTTTTTCTAAATGCACTGATTTTTATTGACAATATGTTAGTATCCAGTTTAGCAGTTGTTTGGTTTACAAATATAAAATGTCAACAAAATTGTGAAGTACCTGGTGTCCATTCTTCATACGTGGATTACTCAGTTAGCTGGATTTAGTTAGTGATGATTTGACATGATCCAGGACAATTTTGTTTTTTCAAAAACTTATCCAAGAGTCGTTGTCATAGCAACAGAATTGCAAGCTTAAACCTGCCAGGAAACAGGGTTATTTTATATATTTGATTACATATTCAGCAGGATTAGATTGTGTCATTTCAAGCAGAGTTGATATTGAAAGTATGGTTCAAATGCTGATATATTCTTACAAAAGAACTGTATTAAATTAGGGAAAATAGCAATAATGTAAATGTAGCAAGCTTCAAACTCATAGTTCAAGGGATGAAGGAGGCGGGAAACCGGAGGATGTTTAAATACTTTAATAAATAATGCCTTGAGATGAAGAACCATTTAAGTTCATATTTCAAATTTCGAGTAATAGGATCTTTTTGCATTTGTATTATGAACATTATATTAAATATTTTTATTTTACTTGAAGACAGAAACTGTTCTCGCACTTTACCATCTCACGATATAAATGGATACAAAAAATAAACTCTGCTTGCCATAGTTTACATAGGACTGGTGGGAAATATGCATCGATACTTTAATAAATATGGTATTTATTTTGACAGGTTAACTGTTTCTGTCCGGTCTAGCATTCAGAGAGAGAGAGAGATCACATCACATAGACAGCTATTCCACTCACCTCTTTCGGTGGATTTTTCCCTGGTTTTTGTTCTCCACTTTGATTCAAATATGGTTTCCCAGTATCCCTCAAAACCTTCCTTTCATTTATTCATGTCGGCTCTATTCTTATTTGCCGAGGATTTGCCTTTTAATGGATATGACAGCAAGTGTCCCTTCTTCTTAGTGGACATAAACGTTTTTTTTTTTTTTCTGCGTGATGCTATTAATGTTAAAAAAATGCACGCTTGGTCAGGCGAAAATTTCTCCAAACTGTTTTTGTATATAAAGTTCACACATACAATTAATGTCACATGATTATCTCATGTTTTATTGTTTTGACTTATACGGTTGTTTGTTGCATGCACTCAAATAATTAAACATAAAACAAATGTACGGCAGTCTCCCATCACGACCGACTACCGCCAAACTGAAAGCAAAATAAAACAAGCTCCAGGTCTGATCCTCTCTTGTCATCACTCCTCCTTTTATCTATCCGGAGCTTCTTTCAATGAGACTCGAGACTGGTGAGGCGTGCAGGTGCTGCTCATTAACACTTGGGTCACCCACGCCACTCGCTATAGTAAAAATACTAAAAGTAAACTCATTTTAATAAAACAAAGACTCAGAAATGGGAGATTTTCAGGGGGGTTAAAGAAAAAAAAAATATTTTTATGACTAATATGTGACCCAGGACCACAAAAACAGTCTTATGTTTCATTTTAAATAATGTTTTAATAACAACACGTTCATTGAAAAGATGTCACCCAAGCTTTAATGCAGTTCCTTATTAGAGTATTAGAGTGGCAAAACCTTCGTTGCGACACATTTATAAACGCAACATTGACGACCTATGTCTCCAAATAATTCTTTTACTTGTTTGAATTACGGTTGGCAACACAACGTGTTGTCTCTCTGAACACTGTAACAGGTAAAAGGAGTCTTCGAAGCTATATCATGCATATTAATGAAGTTGCATCTCGTTCACAATAGAGCGCACTGATTGGTTAGAACCCAGACTTTCTCATGAATTAATGATGAAAACTCAAAGACGTCATTTTGTTCCGGCCGGTACAGACAGCCAATCTCCATGCTGGAATTTACACAATGATCTCATCGCCGTGACGTTGCTTCGAAATTTATTTTCAAACTGGAAGAATGATTTTGCTCTAAACAATGCATGCAAAAACAACCAATTTTCACTTTTTAGATAAACATATGCGTCCTAATAGTGTTTTTAGCAACATGGTACATATATATGACTGTCAACCCCTCAAAAAATGTGTTTTGATGTTTCGTAACCCTTTAATATACAATACACCAGCTGAAAACAATAAAAAAAGAATCAATAAAAAAATGTAAATTAACACTCTGGCCTGATGCTTTGATAGATACATTGTTTAAAATAATTGTCCACATTAAATTCAGGAGAACAGTAGATTCGGAGACATATTAAATCACAAACCATATTCTGCAGTTATTTTCTTCTTCTTATTTTTTTTTTTTAAGAAATGTTTACAAATGGACTGAATTTGCATGTTGTCTCTGCTTGCATAATCAGACCGCATGTTTCCGGACAGCGAAGTCTCCTGTGCATGTAGCGGCTAATGTGTAGAATATCAATGAATTGTGTAGTTGACTAATGACAGGATTTCTCACTATTTAAACTGACAAAGCATGCAGCTCGCAGCATCATGTCGCAGAGCTACAAGGATGTCAGACTGTATGACAAGTGATCTTGATGATCTGTCACAGTCAAATTTAAAAGGCCAGCGCTCTATTTACATTCCTCTGTGTAAGCTTAGACAGCTGCTATTGGCTCAAGTGTTGGAGGCATTAATTGATGTCTGCGGCAGCGTTTTCCCACCGAGAGAAAATCTTTCAAGCGATTGCCTTGACATTTACTTACGTGCTTATTCATCATGTCTACAACACTGCTGGCATGAGCATATTGTCAGGATGTTTGCATGTTTGCAGTCGCCCTCATGTTGACAAAGGCACTGAGTAAATTCATGGTTACATCTCTGTTGTAGGCAATGGCTTCAGGGTGTTGAATTACGTTTTAAACATGTGTTGAGTAACTAGACTTGTTAAAGGCTAAACTATTATTTTTGTTCTTTCTGTAAACAAATCATTTAACAGCTAAATGGGGATTTAATTAAATTTAGAAGAGTTTTGGTCTCTGTAAAAAAAAAAAAAACAACAACAAAAATTATTGCACTGTTTAATTTTTGATAGACTCTGAAATTAAATAAGCAATGTGTTCTCATTTTTACTAATTTCATTTGTACTTATTTAATTTTATGTTGTAAAAGAAGCATAACATTTTCTAAATAGTATTCCTTCTGCCCCTGTTTTGCCCAGTATCCAGCTGAAAATCATTAAAGGTGCCCTATAATGAAATTCAGGGTATACCAAGGCATGATAGTATAATAAAAGATTAGTATATGGAAATGAGCATACTGTGAAGGTTGTTGCTAGAATGAATATGGTTGCAGCCGGAAGTTAACGAGAATATTATTTATTAAATTTCCCATTTATTGTATTTAATTAACGTCTACCCCCACCCCAACCCTAAACCCAACTGTCAGAGTAACGTAAAAACAGTAATTATACCGAGTATTATTTATGTTATCTATTAAATTAACCAATAAATTGTATTTTTGAACGCCTACCCCCACCTTAACCCTAAACCCAGCCATCACAGTGCTGTAAAAATATTAATGTTAGAGTCATAAAAAATGCTGCTAAATGTATGTGCATATCGCACTTCCGACCAGCCGTGTATCCGATCTAGACTTTGGCTGTTTCTCAATATGCATTCTTCAGTGATCTTGCATTCTCTGTTCTCGTGGTCTCCCGAGTTCGTTCTGCCAAGGTAACTTGGCAAGACCAGTCTCCACAAGAATGCGAGTCCATTCTTTGCGTTCTAGCAATTCAGAAACAGCTTTTACTGCCTCAGACACCACTGTTTCCTCGTCCTCATGTAAATTCCACGAGTGTAAAACCCCGGTGGATAGCGGGCTAAACAGAAGATAAAACAAACTGTGACGAGACTCACAAGCCATGCCCTCCGCATGTGTATTCTCCAGAGGAAAAAAACATATATATATATATATGCGAATCCACATCTATTGCTCACTAAATTTAACATGCGAATGAAGTGGATTGGACACACGAATAAATCAAGCAAACTCAAAATGTTCACGCGTCTTTTTACATGCGAATAGCGCGATTTATCCATGCGTACCGTGTCTGGTGTGAACACACTATCAGTCTACATTAGGAGCGGCACGTCAGAGCAGAGCTTATCAATATTCATGACACGAGCTATATATGGTCAATCATGGACATTTTGATTCTATGTGTATTTTATTGAGCAATAAAAGTGCTTATAAAAACTTAGCGAAGCCATAAACCTACTATGTAGATATCAGAGAACCATTTAACTTATAAAACCAATGCAGTATATGGCATTAATTTAAATTCATTCATTCATTCATTTATTCATTCATTTCTCTTCGGCTTAGTCTCTTTATTCATCAGGGGTTGCCACAGTGGAAAGAACTGCCAACTTATCCAGCACATGTTTTACAAAGCGGATGTCCTTTCAGCTGGAATACAGTACTGGGAAACAACCATACATTCTTGCATTCATGCACATGCACTATGGCTTATTTAGTTTATAGCTTATTTTTTCAATTCACCTGTACTGCATGTCTTTGCACTGTGTGGGAAACTGGAGCACGGGTGAAACCCACGTGAACACACACTGTAAAAATGGCTGTGATTTCAACGGTAAAAAACTGTAAAAATGCTACAGTAAAAATCTGTAACCTGGTTAACAGTATGTTTCCTTCATATATACGGTGAATAACCGTAAACTGACTTTCCCAGAATTCCCTGCATGGCACATAACTTTTTATGCATTTTGTTGACATTAATATGGATCTTTTTAGTTGTTTCCCCATCAGTTATGTACATTAGAGATTTATGTTACATCTAATGTTGATAAACAATGTTTATTTCATGACTTTAATTTCATGCATGTTACCATACTGGTGTTTGGTAGCTGTGTGAATGACACTGAGCACGTTCTATAGCCTGTTACACTTTTCTGCTTGTGGGAAAAGTTATTTTGTGATGAGCATTGGTTCATTATGTAACTTTCTCATCACCACCTGCATATGACTGTGTTAACGTGTCTAACTGTGTAACAAAATATGTGTAGATGTTGGTCATTCAAAATGCAGATATATTACATCTATAAATTAATGAAATACGGTAGTTTACTGTAAAAATGTGAAATTACTTTTATGGTTTGTACCGTATTTTTAACCATAAAATATTGTCAACCACGGCTGCCACTTTTTTTGCGTAAATTGCAGTGCAGGGAGAACATGCAAACCTCGCACAGAAATGCCTACTGGTCCAGCCGGGACTCGAACCAGTGACTTTCTTGCTGTGAGGCAACAGTGCTAACCACTGAGCAACTGTGTTGCTATTAATTTGAATAAAATTGCTGTTTTATTGTATAATGATTTTCAAAATGAAGATCGTCAGTACAAATCTGTATAAAAGAAAGCCCTTTATTACTGAGAGAAAAAAGTCTTTCTTTCTTTCTTTCTTTCTTAGTGTTAACTAGGGCAATTGTCTATGATAAAAATCAAATTCATTGTTTAACACAATAATTGAAGCAGTTATATTAATTTGGGTTAAATTTATATTTGAAACAATATATTCCTTGTTTAATACTGAAGAACAAAAACTAAATATGAAATTAATGAATTCTAAATTAAATCCCAAAGTTGTATAGCTATACTTCAAAACAAGTATTCAAAGCATGACAAGCACGTCAGTCACTGAAATGTAATATTTGAATAAAATAGATTATGTTTATATTTTTCTCCTGGGAAAGGGAAAACAGTTGTCAGTGGAAATGAAAAAGAAAACAAAAACAGTTGTCAGGGGCACGAATGAAAGTTTATTGTGGAAAACAGCACAGGGAGATAATCCATCTCCTGAAAGAACATCCATCACTTTCATCAGAGTTTTGAAATCAATATTTGGCTGCTTATTTATTCCAGAAGGAGCTCATCCAGCCTCATAAACATTTATTCTCCGTCCAACCATTAGTCAATATAGTGTGCCAGTGAAAGTGTGGAGCTGGGACCATTGCTAGCATTCATATAGCCCAGCACATGTTTATAGTTGGGTGCCTATTTACCCAGTACAACGAGTTGGCTAGAACAAAAAAGGAACTTAGTGAGACCAGTACAAACTATGACAAAACTGGATGATTTAGAGAGGGCTTTTAATAATGTTTGTGCCTTTCTGTATTTAGCAGACTTAGTAAACGGCTGAAATTTGTTTGATGATATTAAAGTGCAAGAAGTGAAAACAGAAAGTGAGCAAACGAAACAACACAGAAGAAGAGCTGCTCAAATTAAACATACAGTGGCATTAGTAATAAATGTGCTGGGATAAGATATTTCTGTACTGTATGATGTTGTTCTCTCTTTTCATTGTTTTATAGCAACTATTGCAGTGGGTCAAGCACAAAAAAAGGGTAATTCACTTTCAATTTATAAATAACAGTGCTAATTCCGTGGAATCATATATTGTATATCGCCAACATATTTTGAAAGAATGATAGTAACTCTGGCCTACAGTCTGATTGTGAACAACAGGTTAGCTGAGAGTTTTCAGAAAGGGTTTTATATTCTAAGGACAAGCACATTTCTGTGCTTTTGTGAATGTTAAGAGGGAGTACGAGAGAAAAAAAAGAAAAGAAAAACAAATGTCCATTGAGGAGCCATTTCTGATTAGAATATTACATCTTAAAAGCAACCAAAAATTAATGGATGCTTTTGACAACTCAACACATATTTTTGGCTCCCCTCATGCATTGAGATATAAGGATTTGAGCTCTGAAAACACTATTAAATGATGTTTTTTGGTCAAAGGACTCTGCATTTTCAATTAACCCAACAATCTGGAAACCTAGTGCCATAATTTGGGATGATTTTTGCAGTATTTTACAGTTTTATCCCCCTATCATCCCATAAAGGTGTATTCCCGTATTTCTCCTGTATTTTTAGTTTTTCTCTGAAGGGTGGCAATAAATATTAAAGAACCGATCCTCCCTATACACAACATATACCGCCGAACCACCAGGGGTTGCCCCTTGCTCTTATATGTGAGTCTGTTCTGTGCTTTTGTTTTATTTAGGAATAAAAACACTTTGAAATAAATATAAAAATGGCGAGATTCCCTTTCCTTTTCATTACAGGTGCAGTCACCCCTCCTATGCAATCCTCAAAACAGTGATATAGGGCTGCGTGACTGTCAGCTGATGTGCTCCATAGTAATAAATATACACTGTTTTTTAAACAGATTCTGTACATGCGATTAGAAGCAGAGAGAAAGCCTGGGTTTTAGGTGCATGTTTGAACAAGACATATACATTCATTCATTCACTTTCTTTTCAGCTTAGTCCCTTTATTTATCCAGGGTCGCCACAGTGGAATGAACCGCCAACTTATCCAGCACATGTTTAACGCAACGGATGCCTTTCCAGCTGCAACCCATCTCTAGGAAACGTCCATACACACACTTTCACACTCATACACTACGGACAATTTAGCCTTCCCAATTTACCTGTACCGCATGTCTTTGGACTGTGGGGGAAACCGGAGCACCCGGAGGAAACCTACACAAACCACAGGGAGAATATACAAACTCTACACAGAAACGCCAAGTGACCCAGCCGAGGCTCAAACCAGCAACCTTCTTGCTGTGAGGCGACAGCACTACCTACTGCGCCACAGCGTCACCCCAAGATATATACGCATTATTAATTATAATAACACCTAAAGATGTCGATCTTCATGTGTTTTTTCCAACACAACTAATTTTGTCCTAAATGAGCACAAAAAATTAGGAAAAGCTTTCATTATAACATTAGATCTATGCATTTTTTTTAGTGACACCTCTGTTAATTAATGTAATCAAACAAAAAAATCCACATAAATGAGAGATTCATTAGTTGCCCTTTAAGCAGTATGTGTAGGTTATACAGTAAAGAAATGGTTAATGAGATTTGATAACTTGATTCTATTTCTTTATAATAATTATTAATTTTAATAAGCTAAACTGTTTGTTAATTTATTTGCTGCTAATGTATATTCTTTATTAATGGATGGGGGGGTGTTGGGGGGAATTCAATTCTAAAACATATCGGCAACCAATTTAGTAAGTACAGGATAGAAGTAATGTGTTCAAACTTGCGGGTGCCATTAAGAAGCCTAGTGGCTGCATTTTGTACCACATGACGACGATTTATATAGGATTGGCCAATACCCACATAAATTGAGTTACACTAGTCAGAGTGTGATGATACAAAGGCATGGAATAATCTCTCGAATTCCGCACAAGTTTATGGTTATTTATTTAATTTTTGGGGCTTAAAAAGCATTAATGCAGATTTTTGTCAGATGCAATTTCTCATCTGTAGTAGTGGTTTCAGGCTTACCCCGAGAGAGTAACCTAAATTAACTCATTGTGCCACCTGCTGTTTTGGATGAGGAAATGGTGCAAGTGCATTTATGAGAAAATCCGCCTGAATGCAATTGTGAGAAAATCAAGTCGAGAGAGTCTCAGAAGAGGCCAAGTGCCTCGCAATCATAACAGACATGTGTGCAGTTGCATACTCTAGTATTTGTATTTGTTCAAGGGTTACATGCAGTTTGTTGGATGAACATTTGTGAAATGTGATTTTCATTTGTTTTTGTTTTTACAAAGAGCCGTTTGCTTGTGAGCAGATTGTGTTTGTTTGAAAAATGTTGGATTTGTTTGTAAAATATTGTCACAAAGGGATGGCGTGGTGGCGCAGTGAGTAGCGCTGTCAACTCACAGCAAGAAAATTGCTGGTTCGAGCCTAGACCGAGTTTGCATGTTCTCTCCGTGTTGGCATGGGTATCCTCTGGGTGCTCCGGTTTCCCCCACAAAGACATGTGCTATAGGTGTATTGGGCAAGCTAAATTGTCCGTAGTATATGTGTGTAAATGAGTGTGTATGGGTGTTTCCCAGTGATGGGTTGTAGCTGGAAGGGCATCTGCTGCATTAAGCATATGCCTGTGAAATTGGTGGTTCATTCCGCTGTGGTGACCCCTGATTAATGAAGGGACTAAGATGAAAAGAAAATGAATGAATGAATATTGTCACGAAATTCACTCCATATTCAAAGCATTTGCTAAATTCAAAAATGTCAATGTCATAAATTGGAATAAACTGAGAAACTATTCCTGTGACAGACAGCACAGCAAGAGATTACAGTCAGAAAGTGCAGCCTGCTGTAATATATAATGACAATTGCATAATGAAGTGCATATTACGTGCTTCTAGGGTGACATAAGGCTTTGTTATTAGTTTCAGCAAGTGCTATTTTCTGGGCTTAAGATACTTGGCTGCACAGCAACCTTTTTCAATTGGAAGTTGATAATAGATACAAATATCCATGCATCTAAAACATGAATAATCAAACCTATTTGTCTGTATCCCTTTTAATCTTGACAAGTAGGAGCCAAATTCCTAGTTGTTCCTCATTAGCACAAGCAGCAGAGATTGAGGTGGACTTGAGCTCAATTTATGGATTATGTAAGTAGGTGTGCTGAGGAATGGATTAGCCTGTCATGCCGCTCTGCCTGTAGCATTAGTGATGGCCACTGTCTGTTGGGCTGCTGATGTATGCTGGAAGGTCAGTATAGAGGACCTGCTGGCAGGCAACTTATTCAAGATGGTAGATCACACACTGAGCCTTGTGTCATCGCAAGTCACAACTCTGCCAGAGAGAAAATCACAACGAGATGCTCGTACAATGATAGATAGACTATCTCTGGGAAAAGCTGCTAGTAATCTGTATGCTTTGCTTCACAATTTGCAAGTCAGAATTTGTGCATGAGTGTTAATAGGATGTATCCAGTAGTAGTAGTTTTTTAGGGTTTTTTTGTCAGTAAAGCATCGAATTTCCATCCACAGACAAGCAATGAGAGAATAAGTATTGTAATTGTGAAGATTTACAATACACACAACAATGTTTTAAAAGTAGTCAATGCTGTTCGATTAATAGTTCACATATCAGAGAGGTTGAAGTAGAGAGGACCAAAAGAGGACCACTGACATATCATAATGTATACAGTTGAAGTCATAATTATTAGCCCCACTTTGATTTTCACAGTATGTCTGATAATATTTTTTCTTCTGGAGAAAGTCTTATTTGTTTTAATTCGGCTAGAATGAAAGCAGTTTTTAATTAAAAAAAAAAACATTTTAAGGTCAAAATCATTAGCCCCTTTAAGCTATATATTTTTTCGATAGTCTACAGAACAAACCATCATTACACAATAACTTGCATAATTATCCTAACCTGTCTGATTAAGCAAATTAACCTAGTTAAGCCTTTAAATGTCACTTTAAGATGTATAGAAGTGTCTTGAA
This sequence comes from Danio aesculapii, assembly GCF_903798145.1. Classification (NCBI taxonomy): domain Eukaryota; kingdom Metazoa; phylum Chordata; class Actinopteri; order Cypriniformes; family Danionidae; genus Danio; species Danio aesculapii. Next base: position 47,781,847 of record NC_079439.1, on the reverse strand, counting down.
AAATATCTAGTCAAATATTATGTACTGTCATCATGGCAAAGATAAAAGAAATCAGTTATTAGAAATGAGTTATTAAAACTATTATGTTTAGAAATGTGTTGAAAAAAATCTCTCAGTTAAACAGAAATTGGGGGAAAAAAAACAGCGGGGGGGGCTGATAATGACTTCAACTGTATGTATATACATGTATGTATGTATGTACAGTATTAATGTATGTATGCATGGAAGGATCAACAGCAAGGTTATTATAGTTAACAAAAACAAGCAAAAAAAACAAAAACTAGAACTGAAATAACCTTTTCGTTAACTGAAATGAAAATAAAAACCTTTTTTTTTTAACCTAGAACTAACTGAAACTGTATCGTGTACATACAAAACTAATTGAAACTAACTAAAATTATAACAATAACATCCTTTGTTTTCATCTTTGTAATGGTATTTAATACTTTAGAAGTAAATCTATTTATTTTGCGCTGCCAGTTTTACGCATACCAGTTCTCCTCCAGTCATGGTCCTGCAAAACAACAACTGGACATGACAGCAACACAGTGACAAGCAGACACAAGCATTACGCAAGCAGACACTTACAAGCATTAATTTAACACATTTGTGTCCAGTAATGGCTTTTGTTTCTGTACTAGTGATCGTGATTGTGAATGAATTGTTCTTTTTAACCAGATCTTCTAAGTGAACCAATTGAACTAGTTAACCAAATCGAACTGAATATATCATGATTCGCGTCTCAAGATCAGATATGAGAATGGGATAGCTCATATTAATGTGCATGTGTGATTCAGTGAAACGAACACAAACAGTAAATGACAGCCTGCTGTGACTGAACTAATTTGAAAACAAAAAAGTCTAAACTAAATAAAAACTAAAACTAATGAAAAATCCAAAACTATTATAACCTTGATCAACAGATGCATGGGTGGATGGGTGAGAGGTTGGTGAATGGATGGGTGAAATGGATAGATTAATGGATGGATGAATGAGAATGGATGGATGAATGAATTGCTGGATCAAATGTATGGATAATGATAAATAGAGATGTAGATGGATGATTGAATAAATGGATGAATGGATGGATGGATGGATGGATGGATGAAGGAAGGGACGGACGAATGGATGGACAGACTCTAGCAGAGGGGAACTTAAAGCTCAAAGACGTCATTTGAGCACCATGCACAGGGAGGCAAGGTCTAGGAATGTCCCACTTCAAATAGTTGGGGAAAGCCAACCCTGAGGGAAAGAGAGCCATAGTCCAGGCTGATGTAAGGACTAAGAACAGAGGAAGACACAATTTGTGGAGTTGAGATTCCAGAGAGCCTGGACAAGGAGGGTTCCACTTTAAGGTGGGATGTATATACAGTATGTTCAATATTTGAAAACAAAAAAAAAAAGGTTTTCAAAAGATGTATGATTGTATATACACACTACTGGTCAAAAGTTTGGAGTCAATAGGATTTTTTAAATGTTTTAAAATAAGCTTATCCTACTCACCAAGGCCACATTTATTTCATCAAAAGCACAGTACAAATTGTAAAATTGTGAAATGTTATTGCACTATAAAATAACTGTTCAAAAGTAGTTTATCATTTAATTAAATCATTTATTATTATTCCAGTGATTTTAAAGATGAATTTTCAGCTTCATTACTCCGGTGTTCAGAGTCACATGATCCTTCAGAAATCACTCTAATATAAATTATTATTATTATTATTATTATTATTATTATTATTATTATTAATGTCTATAGTAATAAAAGCAATAATGACTGGAGTAATCATTTCATTTGAAACTACATACAATAAGAAAGCAGTTATAAAATTTTTCTATGAATTTATTTATTTTTACATTTAAACAATGCTTGATGAACAAAATAATTTTCTTGAAAAAAAAAAACATTTGACCACAAACTTTTGACTGGTAATGTATGTATCATGTGAAGCCAGCAGGGGCACTTAACCTGTGGTCCGTGTGGGTCCTAATCCCCCAGTATATTGAAGGGGACTCTATACTGTCTTTCAGATGAGACGTTACACTGGGAAACTGACTCTCTGTGGTCATTAAAAATCCCAGGATGTCCTACAAAAAAAAAGAGTAGGGGTTTAACCCTGGCATCCTGGCCACACTGGTGGTGGTTGATGAGATTCCCCCAATGTGTAAAGCACTTTAAGTGTCTAGAAAAAGCGCTATATAAATGTGAGGAATTATTATTATTCATTCATTCATTTTCTTTTCAGCTTAGTCTCTTTATTAATCAGGGGTTGCTACCGCGAAATAAACCCCCAATGTATCCAACATATGTTTTATGCAGCAGATGCTTTTCCAGCTGCAACCCATCACTGGGAAACATCCACGCACACTCATTCACACTCATACCAATTTAGCTTACCCTATTCACCTATAGAACATGTTTTAGGACTTGTGGGGGAAACCAGAGCACCCAGAGGAAACCCACACGAACACTGGGAGAACATGCAAACTCCACACAGAAACGCCAACTGACCCAGCCAAGGCTCGAACCAGCAACCGTCTTGGTTTGAGATGAACATGCTACCTACCCACTGCTCCAACATGCAGCCCAATATTATTATTAGTAGTAGTAGTATCTCTGTATGTATGAATGTTTGGGTTGACTGATGGACTGTGAGCTCAGAGCATAAAATTATAGGTCCTTTTATTCCAGAGGAGTCACATACATATTCAGCTAGTATATAATATACTATAACCATACTAGTCAAATAAATTGGCACTGTTTCCACTGGGCTAAAATTAAAACTCCACAGAGAAACAGCAGATCCACAATGATAAAAGAGCTATGTGCCATCTGTGAAACATATCTCTTTGATGTTAAAATTGTGAAAATAAGAAAATCAGTAGGGTATAAAAAGAAATGGCGAGAGAGAGAGAGCTACAGACAAGCAGACAGACAGACAGAGAGAGAAAAACAGAGGATAAGCTTTGAGTTTCTTTTTTTTTTGACATAATTGAACTCTGCATCTGCGGATTCTCCGTGAACAGAAATCTGTTGTGACTGTAGGTGTCATAAGTTTACTCTTGTGATGTGCCTGCTCTTTGATTCCTCACAAAACCGTCTTTGTGATTGAGGGATAAAAAGGGAAGAGGCAAAACAGAAACTTCTGACTCCTTCAAAGAGCACCAGGCAATTGAGATGAATCAGTCAGGAGCTATGGAGTGCCAAGCCTGGGTAAATATTAGTATTGAGCAGCCGGGGTAGAGAAAAGGCACCGGAAATGTCAGAGCCTAAATTGAATTGAAGATGCATATCAACACAGTGTCCTATGTGCATTTCTGAACAATCACTCCACCACTAGGAAAGTATTTGCTATGCGGAAGAAGAATGATCCTGAAAAATATTAATAGATGTATTTGTGGGGTTACAACCCCGGCAAGATTGTTAAATTACACAGAAATGGAGTGGAAAATGGGGGCGTGCGTGTTGGTATTGTGTGGTGATGCTGTGCATTTAGAGCAGGCTAGCCTTAAGAATATACACAACAACACACAAGATGTCATCATGCTCATTTTTTTAGATGTGATCAGACACTAGAATAATGCTTTTATCATCTCATGTAGCTGCAAGATGGCAAGTTCAAAAAGTTCAGAGAGATGTGCTGATGACTGAAAAAAAATTATGGATAAATATAGATTTTATTAATATGCAGTTGTCTCAGTTACGGTTGGACAAAAGTTTAGCTTTAAAGATTCTAATGCTAATTTCATGATTTACATCCGTCAACCGTTTGTCCTCATTCATAACCTTATCCATCCATTTTTACACTGATTACACTGTCTAATCAGTGCTTCCCACAGGTTTGAAATATACTTGCTGCGGTTGTAGCCGAATTGTAACACACCATTTACTTAGATCACATAAATAGTTAACTATATGCGACAAACAATTACATAATAAAATTTTTAACAATAATTTATTTATTATACACAGTTATACACTGTTTATTTTCAGTGGGTTAAAGTAAAAAAAGGCATCCACAATTTCTCTTACTTTTATGCTATTGAGGAGCCATGTGCACCTCCTGACAGATCAAATCTGCTTCTCTCTTTCTTTCAAGTTCAAAGCAAACTTGAAGGCCAAAGCATTTTAGATATGTATATAAATAGCCAATGTAATATATTAACATCATCAAATTAATAAAATAATCAGCAAATTAGAAATAAATGACAGAAAAGGGAATAAAAACAGACAATATCTCCAAAAATTATGGTAATTACAAGATTAAAGCCTGTAGAATATTTAAATAAGGCAAATGCTTTGATTAACCATATTTTGCAGCCAGTTTAGACCAGTCATTTTGAGTTGTTTAGTTTAAAAAATGAATTATTGAATGTTTCTCTCACTTTTGCCACTGTGCGCGCGCAGTCAGTTGTGAAGCCAAGCGAAAGTAGGCCTAAGTGAAAAGGTGATGCAAAAACACATAGGAACTTTAGAAAGCGCAAGCAAAAGTTGAATTCCAGACATTTTACAAGATTTAGAACCCGGGCCGACAATTTTTTTTAAGTCCCAAAAATAGGGATGCACCAATGCCGATACTTGCATCAGATATCGGTTTGATACCACATATTTTTGCTGGATTGGGTATCGGCCAGCTGGTACCGATCCAAATCGATTTTACGTGTTAGCTATATTCTGTGTAATTTATAAGCCAACAAAAGTCATGAAGGTAGCCTATAAGGCACTAGAAAGTTGTCATGTAGGCCTACTATATCCCAAATGTTCTGAAGCCATTCTATAGTGGAATGTGCAGTAAACAGATAAATATTCAAGTGGTTAAATTCAAGTTCAGTTCAGTGCTTCCTGCCGCCGCGCCTGTCAATCATTCTCCATTCATTCACAATTCAAGCTCAGAGTCGCGTCCGTTATGACATATTTTTTCCTGTTAATATAAACAATCATTGGAGAAATGCATTTAGTTTTACATTAAATGGGTTAATTTTGACCTGCAGCTAAGAGTTTATTGCTGTTTCTAAATCATGTTGCGCTGTGTCTGTTATCAGCAGATCACATTCACAACACTGGAGTAAAGAGGTTTGTTACCTGCTCTTCACACACAAAGTAGGCCTACCTGAAGTTTTAAATTAGAAAAGGCTCTAATACATTGGACAGATCCTCAACGTACTGATTTCTCCCCTTTGTGCTGCTAAGTTTTAAAAGTGTCCGCAGATATCAAAGGGCTGCGCACTGTCTCAGTGATGCATCAGGCGCTTAATTCACGCACCGGCTGTGCAGACGTGACGTGCGCCGCTCTGTAAAATTATTCTCTCATCCTTCCGACTGAGTTTATTTTTCCGAGGGAAAGATTTTCAGTACTGTGAATAGTTTGTGAATCCTGGCTCATTGTGGTCAAAGTAGTTGATTAAAATAATAAAAGTGAAACTGACGGGCGCAATATGGATTGTCATTAACAGAAACAGGAATGTTTATTAAGTAAAACTGGCCTCAGACGTTTAGTTTAGTCTGTGTCAAACCTGCAGGAAATTATCAGCCTTTGCTAAATGGTAACGGTCAATAGTAGTCGCCTATTACAGATTTTAAAGAAAACTCATAATATTAAAAAAGGAAACACAAGCTGGACCACTACAGGTCAATGTCATAAGAAATGCTTAAATAAAGTAGCCTAGTTTACAGCAAGCATCATGTTTTTAGTTAGATTGTGCTGTCTGTCATTTACAGTCAGCCTATAGGTCTGGAACTATAGAAACCGTAAAAAAAAAAACTAAAAAAAAAACAAAACAAAAGACAGCACACTATCAGGATTGGATCTATATTGGTCGATACTCAGAATTTTAGTATCGGGATCGGATCTGTTCCAAAAAATAGTATCGTTGCATCCCTACCCAAAAATGTGCAGGTCTCTGTGGGTCTGCAGAGCACGTGAGACTGTCTGTGGGAGTGTTGACAGGCCTCGTGCACACAGAATGAAATGGGTAAAGGAAAGAAGATAAGATTTTCCAATACTTGATCGCAGATGTTTGGTTTTTGGGCGGATACAAAAAAAAATGTAAAGGATGTTAATAGCAACACAAAAGAAATGTCACTATATATACACAACCGGTCAAAAGTTTGGGGTCAATTTTTTTTACATGTTTTTTTATTTAATTTTTTAAAAGAAAATTATTCGGTTCATCAAGGCAGCATTTATTAATATAAAAAAGTTAAATTGTGAAATATTTATTGCTATTTTTAATAACTGCTTTCTTATTGTATGTAGTTTCAAATGAAATGGTTACTTCAGTCATTATTGCTTTTATTACTATAGCCACTAATAATAATAATAATAATAATAATAATAATAATAATAATAATAATAATAATAACAATAATAATAATAATGATAATAATAATAATAATAATAATAATAATAATAATAATAATAATAATAATAATTTATATTAGAGTAATTTCTGATGGATCACGTGACTCTGAAGACTAGAGTAATGAAGCTGAAAATGTATCATTAAAATCACTGGAATAAATTTTTAAATAATAAACTATTTTTGAACAGTTATTTTACAGTGCAATGACATTTCCGAATTTGTACTGTATTTTTGATGAAATAAATGGAGCCTTGGTGAGCAGGAGAAGCTTATTTTAAAACATTTAAAAATCCTACTGACCCCAAACCTTTGACCGGTAGTGTACTTGGGCAGCCGTTAATATACCTGGGCGGCCCGCCCAAGTAAAGTCTATATGTGGGAAGCACTGTTGTAATGTTTAAAGGTCTTTCTGCCATATATCCTAGAATGAACTGTTGTGTCATAATAGATTGTCTGCATCCTGTTCATCTTTGAAAGATGTTATTTTATTCTCTCTGTCTGGGAAACAGTAGGTTGTCTAGCATTTGGCATTCTGTTTCCCACAACACTGCATTTATCTCCTTCTGTATTCTGCCATTGTCATATTTGGGTATTGTTGTCCTCCTCTACACTTTCCTTTTATTCCTCTGTATTTTTCTTGTTTGCTTTTCCTATATGTTATGTATGTGAACAACCAACAAAGTTCATGTTGCTTTATTCTGAAAAGTGCATCCTGAATAATCCTTCTCATGGCTCTTAAGAGGGGAGGTAATGGTGAAATGTCTTTGGATATCCTGATGTTAAGTAAACAAACTCACAAACATCCTCTCTTTCCCAGAAGGCTTAGAGGAAGTTGATGTTAAGATGATGATTCAGCATTCCGGTATTGATTTGTAAGATGGGCGACTAATTACTGGAACCTTTTTAAAATGGGAAAAGACAAGGTTCGCTTGCAAGCTGCATAATGAGTGATGTTTGATGGAAGGATGGAAGGGCTAAAGAGACTCTGAGTGTCTTATTAATTCCACTGGGGGAAAAAGATGGAAATGTAGACTTGTAATGCACACTGTATGTTCACCAGATACTAACATTAAAAGGTTATTTTTAAAATGAACTGATGCTTTTGTTCAGTAGGGATGCGTTAAATTGATCAAACATGACGGCAAATACATTTTCTTGCACTTTTCACAGAGTTCTGTACACTCTTTGGGTTTTTGGGTTCATAATGTTTCCTATCAGCTCCAAAGAAATTGAATTTGCTTTTGTTACTCAAGTAAACATAGGAACAGATCCCTGTCCACACAATATTCTCCTCATCAAGTGTCCTCATCAATATAATTATTATTTTTTTATTCTGATGAGACTACAGAGCTTTCAGCACAAATTCTCGGTACCAGACAGTCCTTCATGGAGGACCAGACTTTTGAGCGGACTGTGATATTGAATGATACACTCTCAGGAAACAATTGTACAATGTTGTACCAAAGATGGTACAAACTCTTGTCACTGGGGCTGTACCCTTTTATGGAACAGAATTATACCTTAAGACAAAGAAACAAATTTGTACCATTGCAGTTTGTAACTTTAAGGACGTGATTTGTACCATGGGAAATTAAAATATTACCTTTGGTTTTTAAAACCTGCAGATACAATATTGTACCTTCATCTAAGGTACAAATCTGATCCATGAAGGTACCACTACAGTAACAAGACACGTTGTACCTTAACAGTGTCAAATATGTTCCTTCAAAAACTATTTAAAGGCATTTTGCTATATTTAAAATGTGTAAGTTTCATTCATTCATTCATTCAATCATTCATTCATTTTCTTTTTGGCTTAGTCCCTTTATTAATCTGGGGTCGCCACAGCGGAATGAATGCCAACTTATCCAGCACATGTTTTATGCAGCGGATGCCCTTCCAGCTGCAACCCATCACTGGGAATGTGTCAATTTATTTTCAGTAATTATAAAATATTAAATACCTTTTTAAACAATGTTTTTTAAAACTTTCTTTTTGTGTAAATGCACCTTTTCCATTTACAATAAAGAATAAAAATACTTTAACATAAATCAAAAGATCTGTGTTTTTGTAATAATTTCCCAACACTTTTCACACAAAGGTTACATAAATACATTTTCCCATGAACAATATAAAACATTTTTTTTCTCCAATTTTCACACAATACCTTTGTAATCGCTCACAAAGTTCGTTGAATTGACTTAGTTTTACAATAGAAATAGAATTATGCAAAAGTATTGTAACGAGATATGCACAATGTTTGATTAGTTTTACAATACAAAAATATCTGTATGAACACTTTGCATTTGCTGGACTTTGCCAGCTCACTTGCGTAGTGGAAAGCAAACGCCAAAAGGTGCAAATATCTGATAAATGTATTTATCAGAAAATGCTCACCAAATGTTTTTTTTTTAAATGTCTTAAATGTTTAGTTTACAATACCTTTTGTTTTGTTTTACCAGTTGTTTTGTATTATAGAAATTAATAATTAATGTTTATGAGTATAATAATGTTTCTTTAAACAGATGCTTTTAAATGATGATTCATGTTTTAATATGGAAATTATTCATAAAATCACTTTGCCTTTCCAGTAATGTTTATTTTCATAGATATTGTCATAAAAAAAGGATTTCCAACACTTATGTACCTTTTCTATGCGAACAGTTGTGTACCTTCATTTGAATTGTACCATAAAAAGGTACAGAACAGCATCATAAGAGGTTTTTCTGTATAATATAAGGTACAACTTTTACAATGCTACAAAACTGTTCCTAAAGGAACATCATTTGTTTCCTTTTTTCCGAGAGTGTATAGTAAAGATCAAGTATTTAAATAAAAAAAAAACGTTTCTTGTTATGGCTGAAGGTTTCAATCATCATCTGGACAATCTGCTGTCAGAGGGTTTAAATCACACTGAAAAAAATGTGTTGAATTTCATTCATTCATTCATTCATTTTTTGGCTTAGTCCTTTTATTAATCTGGGGTCGCCACAGTGGAATGAATCGCCAACTTATCCAGCACATGTTTTACGCAGCGGATGCCCTTCCAGCTGCAACCCATCTCTGTGAAACATACATACACACTCACTCACACTCATACACTACGGGCAATTTAGCCTTCCCAATTCACCTATACCGCATGTCTTTGGACTGTGGGGAAACCGGAGCACCCGGAGGAAACCCACGCGAATGCAGGGAGAACATGCAAACTCCACACAGATGTTCGAACCAGTGACCTTCTTCCTACTTACTGTGCCACTGCGTCGCCCATATATACATATATACATATACATACACTTTTTTGTTCTTTGTTGTTCTCTTGTCTCTTTTTTTTAGATTCAGGTGGATTCCAGTTGTAAGACATGTTACCATTAAAAGTGTATGTCTTATCTCTGATAAGTTAAAACTCCTATCTTGTTGAGGTCATTGGCAATATTTCAGCTTTGAGAGATTGGAGTATGTTTACACGGAGATAGCAAGAGACAGATGAGAGAGGAGAGGTTAGCTTTAAGGCAAGAAGCCAAAAAAAGCTAAAAGTGATGATTGCAACCAAAATAAAAACTGACTTTTTTGACACTGGTAGAATATCTAATTGCGTTACATTTCCTTGGAAGTCATGCATCTTTAATTAAATGTTCACACAGCTTACGTATTTAAGCATTAGCAGACGTGCGGTGTCTGAAAACAGCATGCTGACTTGAAAGCAAGAGACATGCCCCTTAAAACCTCTTTTTTTGGAAGAGAGCCTTGAAAAGAAACAAATCACACCTTTCAAGGTTGAAGATTACAAGAGCATGGAAACATGTTCACGTGCGGCTTGTTATGAGCTTCAGTATTTTGAAAATGAGAACACCAAGGCCAATATTTCCCTTAATGAAAACAACATGCAAAATGGGATTCCTGCTGGTGAAATCGTGTCCCCAGGTGGGACTGAGGAAATCAACTCAGAGGCTGAACGAAAGGGAATAATGTTTTTTGTAACGGAAGAGAAAAAGACAGCATGTCCATTAGAGAGATTTGGTGAAGGATATAAGCAAGGATAGCTGTTTTCAGAGTGATTGCAGCAAGGTTATTATAATTTAGCATTTTTAAACTAATTTTTATTGCAAGGTTATTTTTACAATTGCTTTAAATTTAAATGTATTATTATTATTTTAGTGTGTCATTAATGGTTTCTGTAGTTTTAGTTTTAGTTAGTGAACACGTTTTTATTTAGTTTCATTCATTCATTTTCCTTCAGCTTAGTCCCTTTATTCATGAGGGGTCACCGCAGAGCAATGATCTGCCAACTTATCCAGCATATGTTTTAGCTTATTCAATTCACCTAGAGCGCATGTGTTTGGACTGTGGGCAAAACCGAAGCACCTGGAGGAAACCCATATGAACAGACTGAGAATGTGCGTAATCCAGCAACTTTTTTGCTGTGTTGAGACAGCGTTAACCACTGAGCCACCATACCTCCCTATTTAGTTTCAGTTAGTTCTTAGTAGTTAGTTCTAGTTTATCAAAGTAAACAGAACATGTTCAGTTTTGATCAAAGTACAGTTTAATGTTTGAGTAGCTTACATTAACTGTTGTGCAAAATAATAATAAATAAATAATTATTTGTTTGTCCAGAAACTGAAGCGAAAATCATAAAAATGAAACTTAAACCAATAAAAGTAAAATGATAACTAATTTAGACACATTTTCTTATATCAAAGATAACATATGTGTAGATACAACTACACAATATGTAAACACAACTAGCTTACATTTTTGGTAGATGAAGAAGACTCAAAACTTTTATGTTGAAGATGTTTTTGTAACCATGTACTTGACTGAATTGACATCTACTGTTATTTCTTTAAACAGCTGCAGATCTGATTTTCCACCACATACAGTTGAAGTCAGAATTATTAGCCCACCACCCCCCCCCCCCCCCCCTTTTTTTTTTTTTTTTTTTGTTTTTTTCTTTTTTAAATATTTCCCAAATGATGTTTAACAGAGCAAGGACATTTTCACAGTATGTCTGATAATAATTTTTCTTCTGGAGAAAGTCTTATTTGCTTTATTTCAGCTAGAATAAAAGCAGTTTTTAATTTTAAAAATCCATTTAAAGTTAATATTATGAGTCCCTTTAAGCTATATATTTTTTCGATAGTCTACAGAACAAACCTTCATTATACAATAACTTATAATTACCCTAACCTGCCTAGTTAACCTAATTAACCTAGTTAAGCCTTTAAATGTCACTTTAAGCTGTATAGAAGTGTCTTGAAAAATATTGAGTAAAATATTATTTACTGCCATCATGGCAAAGATAAAATATTAGAAATGAGTTATTAAAACTATTATGTTTAGAAATGTGTTGAAAAAAAATTATCTCTCCGTTCAACAGAAATTGGAGAAAAATAAATAAACAGGGGGGTTAATAATACAGGGGGGCTAATAATTCTGACTTCAACTTTATGAGTGCTTATGAATTCTGAAAATGATCATTTTTTTGGTGATTATAGTTTTAATTCATGTAGTTTATTGGTAACCCTTTTTCATTTTTCTTTATTTTAATTTTCAATTTTTTTATTTTGTTTGTTTGTTTTTTTTAACAAGTTTTCATTTTTGTTTAGTATAACCTTAATTGTAAAACGGAAACAAAGAAGGCAACTCTGAAATGGTCAAATGATGTTTAAGAAAAGTGAGATAAAGTTTAAGTAGTACATTTTTAAAATAATTTAATGAAATATCTAACATTTAACTGTTTATTATTAGATTTTTTATGATGTTATTAAAAAAAAAACAATTGTAAAAAAATACAAGAACCATTTATTCTATTATTTTAATTTATAAGTGAATATAATGATATGAAATTTTCTCTTTATTTGTTAAGTATATTATCCACATATTTACTATAATTAGTACATTAATAATAAATAATAACAATTTAAATTGTATATTATCTCCATTTGTATTATGTTTTGTATATTTCTACACAGTAAAACCTAAAAGTCAACTTTATCAAATGAAATGAGTGTAGTTAACTCAAAATTTACAGAAAGTTTATTCTATTCTTTTAAAAAGAGTTTTGAACTCAGTGATGAGGGTAATGAGTTAATTAAATACCTCACTACTTCAACTTAAATGGAGTAAGTTCACAGTACTCATACAGATTAGTTTTTTAAATGGTTTGTGGCAATCGCGTTCCTCAAATGTTTGAGTTGCCTTAACTTATTGAGTTTTACAGAACTCGGTTTTAGTTCTCTTCATTTATCGTGTTTTACTGTGCTCAAATTGCTTATTTTACTCGAATGGATTAAGTTCACAGTACTCATTTGGATTAGTTTTTGAACATAAATACTTTGTTACAATCGGTTTCCTCAAACTGTTTAAGTTACCTTAAGGTTTGGGGTTTTACAGTGTATATGTTTTGTACAAATGTTTTGTGACTGAAGTAGAAACAGATGCCTATACAAAATCTGTGGACGAAGCTTTTTAAAGTGAGTTTAATTGTATATTGAATCAAATCAACTGTAACACATTTTATTATTATTATTATTATTATTATTATTATTATTATTATTATTATTATTATTATTATGTATTTATTTTATTTGTTTCATGTTCTGTCTCAATCTATTAAAATAAACCTACCATAAAAAAACTATTGTTTAAAAATACTACTACTACCACCACCACTACTAGTAATAATAATAATAATAATAAAGTTTATATCTGTGTAAGTCAGCAAACTTTCCACAAAATCAGTTTGGGATCAAACTGTTTTTTTTTTTTTGTCTGTACTTGTGTCTTTGAACATCAAGCATACGGCGGCTTCACACAGAGCACAGAAATAATGATGTGCAAATAACAAGTGTATACCAAGAACTGTTGTTTCTTGTGAAAACTTGTATCTGTAAAGTTGAGACACGATTTCTTTGTCTGTGCCTTGTAAGTGTAATCTCTCCATTTGTGTGTTTTGCACAGAATGTTCTGGTCCACTGGGCATGGAGGGTGGCATCATCTCCAACCAGCAGATAACAGCCTCCTCTACTCACCGAGCTCTCTTCGGCCTCCAGAAGTGGTACCCCTACTTTGCCCGGCTGAATAAGAAGGGTCTGGTGAACGCCTGGACTGCAGCCGAGAATGACAGATGGCCCTGGATTCAGGTAACAGATTGACACCAGCAGATTAAGCCTGGATGAAGATCCATCAACAGGAAATGAACCTGTAGTTTTGGCACAAAATATTTTCTTCTGTTGGCCTGTTTATCTAAAAAATGATGCTCATCGGTTGATGTGTTTCTTCCAATTTTGCATTGATAGTTTTTAGTTTGTTTGTTTGTTTGTTTTTGTTTTAACACAGTAATCAAAAACATCAATTTTATTATACATAATAATATTATTATTATTATTATTATTATTATTATTATTATTATTATTATTATTATTATTATTATTATTATTATTATTATTATTATCATCAATGTTATTTTTTTGTGGCTGTTTTATATTTATATTCCTATAAATATATCAATATTGTTTTTTAATTATTATTACAATTTTTATTTTTTTATTTATTTTTCATTAATGCTTTTATTTTGTGGCTGTTTTATATTTGTAGTTCTAAAATTATAATTATAATTATAATTATAATTATAATTATTATTATTATTATTATTATTATTATTATTATTATTGTTATTGTTGTTGTTGTTGTTGTTATTAGTATTATTAATAATGGTGTTATTTTGTGGCTGTTTTACATTTGTAGCTCTATTATTTTTGTATTATTATTATTATTATTATTATTATTATTATCAATGTTATTATTTTGTGGCTGTTTTATATTTGTAGTTCTATAAATATTATTATTATTATTATTAGCATTAGCATGAGTGTTATTGTTATTGTTATTATTAATATTATTATTATTATTGATATTATTATTATTATGGTGACGCTGTGGCACAGTGGGTAGCACGTTCGCCTCACAGCAAGAAGGTCGCTGGTTCGGGCCTTGGATGGGTCAGTTGGCATTTCTGTGTGGAGTTTGCATGTTCTCCTTGTGTTTGCGTGGGTTTCCTCCGGGTGCTCCGGTTTCCCCTACAAGTCCAAAGACATGCGCTACAGGTGAATTGGATAGGCTAAATTGTCTGTAGTGTATATGTGTGTGAGTGAGTGTGTGTGGATGTTTCCCAGTGATGGGTTGCGGCTGGAAGGGCATCCGCTGCGTGAAGCTGTATTTATAGGTTTCGCATTGTGCACCTCCGCAGACTGCGCGCGCACCTCGTGAAACAGACGAGGCTTTCATACTTCCCTCGTTCGCCGTTGTGATATTCTTTAAAACGACAGGGAGCGGTCAAAATAAGCTGACCGTAAAGTCAAACAGAAAAGTAGAAAGTTTGCAGAACTACGTCATATCATTAATATTATTCAATATTTAAAAAAAAATTTTTTTTTTTTTTTTTTTATAAATTAAGGATTTTTATTATCATTCAATATTATTTTTAATCAAACTTTGATCCATCACTTGCTTTTGTTCATTTCCCGGACAGTTTTACCTATTAAAGTGTATTAAAATATTAATGACAAGAGAACATGGGTTGCTCTAAATATATATATATATATATATATATATATATATATATATATATATATATATATATATATATATATATATATATATATATATATATATATATATATATATATATATATATATATATATATATATTTATTATGGCAAGAATAAAAGCAAAAAAAGCACACTTACTAAAAAATACTGATTTAGCCCACTCCACAATTCACACATTACTGTCTGGCAAGTTTCTGTCCTATACTTTTGCTAAAAATGCGATAATGGTCCAACATTTCCGACCATTATCACCATTAAAGCCTAGAAAAACAGGGCATCGGTATATTGTAAACTGATCTGTTCAAACATTCCTTTCCAGTTAGAAATAATTTGTTCCTTAAGAATAGTTTTGTAATTATTAAATTGTTTTAAATTAAAAATTGTAACATAAACATCAGTGTAAAACCTACAGTATGACTGGTGGAAAAACATATTTCTGTAATTGTGTACCTGGGTCTCCACTTTTGCCATGGTCTCTTTTGGCTTTATCAAACTTATCCCTCAGGTTTTTCCAAACTTTTTCACAAAAAACTTTGCTCCTTCCTAACGGCTGTTGCAATTTCTAGCCAAGAATTATTGATCATCTGGTTATCTCTATGATCGCGGATCATAAAGATGTCTGTACAAGCATACCTGTTTCAGACAAAATCTCTTCAAAGTGGTTCATATTCAACTCAAATCAAATGCCGCAGCACCGCGCGCACCGTTCGCTCGAGTCTCAGAAAAAACCATGCGCTCCGCCAGCTGAAATCCTGTCGCGCGCACCTACAGCGAACCTCTGCAAACTCTGCAATGACGTTACATTCGCCGCACGCACTTCACCCAATTCACCTATACCACATGTCTTCGGGCTTGTGGGGGAAACCGAAGCACCCGGCGGAAACCCACACAAACACTGGGAGAACATGCAAACTCCACACAGAAATGCCAACTGACACAGCTGAATCTCGAACCAGTGACCTTCTTGCTGTGAGCCGACAGCACTACCTACTGTGCCCCTATAATATTATTATTATTATTATTATTATTATTATTATTATTATTATTATTATTATTATTATTATATGAAATAAAAGGTGTACTATATAATATACTTTACTAAATTGTCACAAAATAAGGCACAGCATTATGGTTTTACTAAGTTTTTGTTTCACAAACATCAAAACATCATAAACTCTTTTAGAAAAAAAAAAGAACTGGGTTATTTTACCCAATTCTGGGTGTAATTCGGACTAAACCAACTGCTGGGTTCATTTTTTCATAAAATGATTAAGTCCAAATTTAACCCAATGTTTGGGTTAATCCATATTTTACTCAATTTGAGTTTAAAAATTAAGAATTTCTTAGAGTGTAACAATTATTGGGGTGGCTTCTGTGTAATTATAAACGGTATAATTATAATAATGTGTTGATCACCAGAAACTTGTTGCTTGTACTTTTCATAATCTAACATGCAGGTGACATGTTGTTTTTATTTCTTTCTATTTTTTTGTGTCTCGTTTGTTTGTTTTGCTTTCCTTCAGCAGGGAAACTGTGAATTTAATGGGGTCTCTCTGTTACACACTCCAGGAATCAAAACAATGTTTTTCTCCTTGGGCTGCAAGTCTGATTTTATTCACAAAAGCCTTGTACGTTCACAGAACCGCTTCCTGTTAGTCCATTACTGTTAATTGATGTCGACACAAACTTACATCTTTGCGTATCAATCCATATCTCAGAGTTTTCCTCGCTGGATGCTTTAGTATTCATCTGCGGTTTCTTCAGCAGAGTACATTTGATTGATAATGCAGACAATCACACTGGATGGAAGTCTCAGTCCATTTACCTCTAGTTTTACGATGAGTAGCCTCACGTCAGGCTCAGATTTATCCTTTAAATGCTTGCTTGTAAAAGACAGAGAGAATGAATTGGATCCTTCATTGAATTGATATTCCGTGGCTTCTCTGAGCAGGCAGTGTAGTGTAAAACTCTGACCTCTTTGAGGAGCCGAGATGAAATTCAGCTCAAGAAATGATAGGGAGAGTCTGACTGCAGAATTATGAGCGTAACAAGTTAACCACTGTTTGTGCACCGCTGGCTGCTCGCAGGTTAAGAGCGAGGATTATAGGTGGAGATATAGAGAGAGCGAAAACAGGAGACAAGGAGACGAGAGAAGGAATAAGGGAGAAATCTGAGGCATTTAGGGAGTTTGTCTGACTTTAATGATGCCACTTGGGATGGAGCTTTTGGTGCTGTGGATCTGCTGGGTTACAACACAGTGAGCTGTTTTAGAAAGATCAGACTGGCTTGAGGCCTTCTGCTGCCGCATGACCTCGCTTCAGCTCTAATCACTTAAATCAGAGGTGACTATGGTGTATTTGCTTGTCTTTCTCTCGTTAACATGCTTTTTCTTCACTGTCGTTTCTTTTCTGTCATGGCAGTTCACCTTAGTTGTTCAGTCTTGAAGCCTTCAGGTGCTGCAGGTGGTGAATAAAATAACATGTTCGCACTCCAAACTAGTCACATGTTGATGTCTGAACTCCTTGGCATAGCTTTTCAGCTCACTGGGTACCCCCTAGTGCTTTTTTTCAACCCAACTTATGTCAGAAAGGCATATCTCCACTGATTCTCCCCAAAGCAAAACCTTTTTTAATTTATGATTTAAATATTAAATATCCTTCAAAAAAAGCTCTACATTTAAAATTTCATTTTTAAATTTTACCACATCATATAGAAACATAAACACTTGTTTGAGGACATAAAGTAGAACACATTTTAATTGCAGTTTTACGAATCCGTTTATAAAACAGTGCAGGACTGGATGACAGAAAAGATGATGGTTTCGCTCACCCAAAAAATGCTCTGTTTGCTCGATTTGAGTAATATCATTGTATCCAAATACTTTATAAATAATATTTTAAAACTCCTCCATTGTTTATTGTGTTTAGAAAATATCTAAAAAAAAAAAAAAATTTCAGATAGGCCTGCGTAAAATTAAAGTTAAAAATGGCTTAAAACGGTTTATTTGTATTGTATATGCCTACATTGTTATAGCTTTCTTTCTTTCTTTCTTTCTTTCTTTCTTTCTTTCTTTCTGCCAATCTCCGTTCAGCCAATCTCTGAGTCTAGACAGGAGCACTTTTAGCTTAGCAACAATTATTTTATTATTTTAGACCGTTATTGTCTCTCTCAAAAATAACCAAAGTATAACTAGTGCTAGTTCTGTGTCCATTATCGCCGTATATACCCTCAGTCACTATTCCCTAGATAAGTACACTTGAAGGACTGAAAATTCGATCACTCAGAACACAGCAAAGGATAGCATTTTGTTTGTGCTTTGCTGGTTGATAAATCATTCAAATGGATTAAAATTTCAGTTTCTTTGGTCAGACCCTGTGATAGTTATATTAGCGAGCTGTTTTATAGTAATGAAACAAAGTATTTTGATTTCTGTCATCTATTGTTCATTTTGTAATATATTTTCAGCGCCTATTTTTATTTTCATTGCAGTTATTTTTTTGTCTAATTCTGTAAATGTATGTTAAACACTACTTTAAGACATTGTTCACAGCTAAAGAATGTTGAATAAAAATTTGGTGAAGAAAAATGATTTTGTGCTAATATAGGAGCAGTTAAAACAGTCAATTTTGACCAGGAACACTAAAGTAAGGGGCAGGATGTGAACACGACAGGAGGGTTAATTATTATTTTATGAAACACCCTTTAATTTAAAAGGGAAACGTAAGGGCGATCTTAAGCAAAAAAAAAGACCCCTATATACTGTAAGATATCTTATGGAATATCTTAAACTGACCAGCTACTGTATATGTTTTTCTTTCCCTTATTTTTTGTATTTTTATTTATTTATTTATTTTTTGCTGCATGTACTCTCTTTCGATTGGAAAACTAGTGTGATGGTGGCACACTATCTTTATTAGACTCTAGAAAACTCCACATCTGCTTTCACTCCGCCCCAAAGCCACAGCTGGCCCTCTTTGGCCCAAGGTATTCGGCGAGCTGAAAAAGGTTGGCCACTCGCCCTGATCAGGCCCCAGAAGTGACTGTGGCAACGCGACTGGCCCTGGCTCACACTGCCATGCTCGCTTTAGGCACAACAGTGGAAATGTGGATAATAGGCAAACTATTACTAGCAGTGAGAGACATTTGGTGTTCATACACATGTTTGAAGTAGGGCTTTATGATAATTCTCAACTCTTTTTCGATTTTGGCCTCTTGATGATTACGGAAAAAAGAAAAAAAAAACTGATTAATCAAGAAAAAATGATTATTGAATCATTTCCCACCTCTTTCTAGCAGTCTGCATTTGTTTTTCAGCAAAGCTCAGTTTCACGAAATCAATGCAATTATGTAACGTGACTTCTGTAGCATAAGGCGTGCTTCATTTTTTTGAAGGCTATAAGATTAATTTGTGTTTTTAAATCATTAAAAAAACATCTGGTGTTTTATGTATGTGCTTAAATGGTCAAATTCTTAAATGATTAAATAAATATATATAAATCAAAGTCATTTTGACCATATAACCCACTGATAATCTGTTTAAATAATCTTAATTTTGATTTTGACTGAAATCATTGTGATTAGGGTTTTTCCCATAATCAAGCATCCCTGTTATGAAGGATATGAGAAACGTATAACAGTACAACATACTGTATATTTAGATATAAAGTCCCTGTCATACTAAGCCTAATGCAATAAACCAAGATGAATTGCCAACAAACATAAAAATGAACAGGAAACAATTGGAACATATGGAAAAGTCCTGTTTGTTCGTGAGGTGGCACTGAGTATAACAAAGAATGGATTGGCAGCCAACTCATTTGGCACTCGTTCTGATCTTCTATTTTTTTTTCTTAGACTCTAAAAAATGCTGGTTTGTACCCAATGGGTCAAATATAGACGAACGCAACCGAGTTGGATTAGGGCTTTTTATGAGTATACATATGCATTTTTCTTTACATACATATAGGGATAGGGATCACTTTCTCTAGTCATCAAGTTATGCTAGAAATGCTGTTTTATACTAATATACTGTTTTACTAAAAAAAAAATGCTACGGTTATTATAAAATTAATACATGTCTGTGTGTGTGTGATATTTCTTTAGAATTCTGAAGATTTGTTATATAAAATGTCAATTAAAAATATGTAGGTATATAAAAATAATAAAATACTCACTTTGTGCAATGCTTGGCGAGGTTGGTTTATTAATATTTAATTTGAGAGTTCATTAGAACCCAGAAGTTCTCATATGTTACCTCTAATGCAGCGATTCATCTTAAAGATTAATATTTTGATCCATTCATTTGCACTGAACTATAAAATTCCCATGCTATAAGCATTTTCTTTGGAATAAATGTCAATTCCAGGGATAATTTGTGAATTCCTCAAAGAGAATTAGTGCTAACTTAAATTATCGTGTAATGAGGTCTTATATTTCAGTTGTAGTTTCATACAGTTTATCTAAATAATGTCTATCTTTACTGTTTACTTGTAATATCTTGGATGATGAGTTGGATGTATTGAACTCTTTGTTGGATTTTTTTTCAGTTTTCATCTGTCTATGTTTATTTACAATCATTTCTGAATGATTCTTCGAAAAATAATTAAAGTAAAATAACATATTTTGTTTTATTTGAAAACTTTTTAATTAATTTATCACTGATTTTACTATATTAATATTGTTTTACCTTGTTTACTTTTAGTTTAATGTAAGCAATTATTTCTTTATTTCTTTCAAATCACTTATATTCCCATTTTTGTGTGTGAGAGAGTGCACGTGCGTGTATGCATGTGTATGTGTGTGTGTGTGTGTGTGTGTGTGTGTGTGTGTGTGTGTGTGTGTGCTTGTGTGTGTGTGTGTATGTTTATTTATAAGGCAGAGGAAGAAAGAGCTCAAGGTAAACACGCGATTCAGTGCAGGTGGAAGAGGCAGATTTGTCAGTAGCACTTGCATCTCGACTTTCTCAGTTGTGTGAAATTGCTTTGTGACACACTGGGGAAATTTCTTTTAACCCATAGTGGACAAAAGTCTGAGGTTTCATAACTGAAGAAGTGGCACTTTTGAACATGAAGGAAGTGGAATACTCAGCAGCATGCTTTATTCATTTATATATTTCAGTCCTAGGGAGGATCAGGATTTGGCACGTCTCCTCAATATCCCGAATCGTGTCCCTCTACTGTAACATCCACAGCTTTCATTAGAGAAATATCAGCACTTATCCTTGCCAGATATGTTTCAGTGTAACCTGTCAGAGTCGATTTGGGCAATTTATCCCCAGTTTATCTTTACAAATATTGATACTGCACGACTAAATCAAGTATCTCAGAGTTGAAATGTCAGTTCAAAGTATATTAGTCATGTTGCTAATAACTCTCATGCCCACTTGACTCAGTGCTAAGGCCAGGAGTCTGTAAGTGGATTGAGCTTGGTGAAAAAGGATGTTAGCCTATTATTAGCCCAATAGCCTTTTTTTTTTCAATTCCGTTAAGTATTTAGTTAGTTTTTATTTTTATTTTTATATATATATAATCTTTAAGACAACAGTGAGTATGTTTGCATGGAAACCAGTAATCCAATTTTAATACAGTTCAAACCAAATTCTGATTAAGAGTCTACCATGTAAACAGCAATTTATTATTTTTTTATTGAATCCAACTAACTGCGTTTAAGAGCGTCAAAGTAGCCGGACGTCATTCATTTTCAATGGGAACCAGTGGCGATAAACGGCAAGGAGCAGCGCGGTGTGACTTCGCCTGTGTGGGCGTCAAGGAGAGTTGAAATCAAGTCAACTTTATGGTAATAAGCTACGGTTCGGCGGCAAGCAATCGGAGTGTAGAAGTCCACCACTTGAGAGGATTCCAGAAAACACAGTCCTGTAAACTTTGGCTCCAACCACAGTTGTTCCCAAGTGTTTTAGTATTGCAGTCACCAGATTTCTAGTTATTTTAAATGTTTTCTTACAGGGACTTAAATTTAAAAAAAAAAGTTACTGGTGAGTTACTGATGTGAAATACTGATATATATATATATATATATATATATATATATATATATATATATATATATATATATATATATATATGTATTATAGGTGGGCATAGATTTTTTTATTTTAATCTAGATTAATCTATATATATATATATATATATATATATATATATATATATATATATATATATATATATATATATATACATATATATATATATATATATATATATACATATATATATATATATATATATATATATATATATATATATATATATATATATATATATATATATATATATATATATATATATATATATATATATATATACATTACATTACATTTACATTTAGTCATTTAGCAGACGCTTTTATCCAAAGCGACTTACAAATGAGGACAAGGAAGCAATTCACACAACTATAAGAGCAGCAGTGAACAAGTGCTATAGACAAGTTTCAGGTGTGTAAAGTCTAAGAAGCAAAGCATTAGTAAAATTTTTTTTTTTTTTTTTTTTTTTTTTTTGGAGAGAGAGAGAGAGAGAGAGAGAGAGAGAGAGAGAGAGGGCACAGTTAGTGGTATAGCCAGAGAGGCAGTTGCAGATTAGGAAGGAAAGTGGAGACTAAACAGTTGCATTTTTAGTCGTTTCTTGAAGACAGCAAGTGACTCTGCTGTTCTGATGTAGTTAGGGAGTTCATTCCACCAACTGGGCAGATTAAATGTGAGAGTTCGGGAAAGTGATTTCTTCCCTCTTTGGGATGGAACAACGAGGCGACGTTCATTCACATATATATTCATATATATATGTTTATTTATTTATTTATTTATTTATTTATTTATTTATTTATTTATTTATAGAACAGGAATCTTATGCTGGCTAACGACAGTACAAACAGTATGGCTGCTTTTGAATATTTCAGACACAAGGACATATTGGATAAGTGAAGCAAAACCACACCACTTGCAACAATTTGATAAAAGGTGGTGGCGACGCAGTGGCGCAGTAGGTAGTGCTGTCGCCTCACAGCAAGAAGGTCGCTGGTTAGAGCCTCGGCTGGGTCAGTTGGCATTTCTGTGTGGAGTTTGTATGTTCTCCCTGCGTTCGTGTGGGTTTCCTCCGGGTGCTTCGGTTTCCCCCACAGTCCAAAGACATGTGGTACAGGTGAATTGGGTTAGCTAAATTGTCCGTAGTGTATGAATGTGGGTGAGTGTGTATGGATGTTTCCCAGAGATAGGTTGCGGCTCACTGCTGGAGCTGTGAAAGCAGATATGTAAAACGAGATCATGACAGGAACGCTCAAAAAGCAACTCATGTAAACACCATAATCATATTAAGGCAAATCATTTGATTACTGATGTCCATGTAAACATAGTCATTTATCCAAAAAACCTAGCCTTGATTGCATACTAATTAAGATATGAATGCACTTTAAAAGGTAATAAGGCTGGACATATGGCTGGACATCCCAGCATGCAATATGCCATCAATAGATGTTTTCACTGTTTGCATTGTTGTTGTTTTGTTAGTGACTTAAGCGATGTAGTGCTAAGTGCATCATACTGTTTATATGTCAAGTGAGTGGTTGTTGAGTAATTGTGTTTTGTGTGGGATGTTAAATATCACACACACTGAGTCTTCGACTGGAGTTCAGCCAGTATATTTTGCAGGCTATGTTTCAAATCATTAAATATCTCATTTGAAATATTATATTTTTTTGTGTGTATGTGCATTAAATTTAAAACAATTTTATATGGTATGCGTAAACAAATAATTAAATGAGAACCCAGTCCAGGAGACTCGAACAAGCTGGATTTCTTTATTGAGACAGAGTGGTTAGTCTGCAGTCATACAGCGTCTTCAAGAACTCCATGAGTCTGTCAAGTCTGAATCAAGTCTTAAACAAGCCTTTCTCAAATCTGAATCAAGTCTAATCTGAGACAAAGATGTCCTGTCTGTAAAATGTTTTTAGGAGGGCAGGAGTGGCTAGGTGGAGATGGCAGAACAAAGAATGTAAATGAAGTATTGAAGGAAACTGCATTTTTTAGCCCTGATCTCAGTAACATAATAGTGTCCATTTACATAAATAGGTGTTAGAAACCTGCCCAGCTACTGGCCACACAAGTTTATCAACAAAAGACTTTCTTCGGTGTGAAAAGGCACAGTCGTGGAGACCCTGCTCGGTAGTCAGAAAGTGCATGAAGACAAAGGTTAAAATGTCTCCAGCACTTGACCTGCTATAGTTTTCAATGAAATGACAATTATAAAAACCAAAGAATATAACTGTTCATTTATATACATATTGTTAAATTATTTTTCCACATATGTTATATCTCTTATTAAAATTAATACTTTATATGAGTTGCTGTACAATTTTTTTTTTTTTAAATCATCAAACTTAAATTGGATTAAAATGGTCAAGGCTCAGTTTTGACCTGTAAGTCAACAGGTTTTAACATGATTCAATTTGATACAAGCTGAAAGTAGTTGAGCAGTTTTTTTTTTTTTTTTTTTACTTTAACTTGAACCAGTTTATTTGCTTGGCTGTGCCAGACAGCTGGATTTTTCTTGTTTTCTGCCCATTCTTTAACAAGCTATTCACAAACCAGTAACATGTTTCCAGACTTGAGTAAGACAGGATGAACTATGTGTTTCCTTACTAAAACCATTATAAAAACATTGCATATCCTGGCATTTCTGCAAGATGATTAGTCCTTTTGTGTTTCATCTTTTTGTGGAGGGTTTAAAATTAAGTTTTTTTTTTCTCTCATTGGCCAATTTTATTAATATTTTTCTACCAATACCAATAAACAGCCAATATCTTAATAATAGGTAGGGTCAGACCCAATCTGTGGACTTTTTTTTTGCCATTTCTGTGGAGAATTTTGTGAAAAAATCTGCAGATTTATGCAGAATGATTTTAGAAGTATCATAACTAAAACGTAATTTATGAAATAAAAAACAAAAGCTTTTAAACTTTTATTTAATGTCTACAATGCAAATCTAACTAGATCAACTTATTTGGTAAACAAAGCAAATCTCTCATATAATATATTGGGTTGATAGTGAGAATTAGTCCCTATACTAAAGTGTAACCAAATTCAAAATTCTCTTAATCACATATTTTCAACAGTCATTATTTGCATATACAAATTATCTGTATCTTTTCTTATAATTGTACAAGCTTGTGAATTCTAAACATAGCTAAAATAAACATAATGATAATAATAAAATGAATGTTTAATGCTAAACATGCTGAAGATTAACATACAGGCTGTCCGTTTATAAGATGACCGGCTGTTTCCTCACAAAATTGATGCATTGAACTCATCATATTGCAGCCTTTCCTCTGTTGACACTTTATTGTACCAGAATATATGAAAGAAACACGTGTTCCTGCACTTAGCAATGAAGAGGAAAGGGTGCTTTGTACACAAAAGTATTGGACGTGCATCATTTAATGGAATGGGGTGGAAAAAGTTGCCTCTTTCAAACCGTCTGCTGCATGGGACTACGGCAATAAAGGATAGGAATTACTGTATATTGGACATCTCAATAGTGCAATTATCACACACCGGTTACATCATTCTGTTCTCATGCTCAAAGTTTAAAGTGGCAGAACTCGGCATTAAAAGTGGCAGTCTAATAAAACTAATTTAACCACCATACAGGCAAAAGTTAGGGCAGCGCAATGCCGCAGCGGGTAGCGCTGTCGCCTCACAGCAAGAAGGTCGTTGGTTCAAGCCTCGGCTTGGTCAGTTGGCGTTTCTGTGTGGAGTTTGCATATTCTCCCCGTGTTTGCGTGGGTTTCCTCCGGGTGCTCCAGTTTCCCTTACAGCCTAAAGACATGCGCTATAGGTGAATTGGTCAGGCTAAATTGCCCATAGTGGAAGTGTATGGGTAATTCCCAGTGATGGGTTGCTGCTGGAAGCAACATATGCTGGATAAGTTGGTGGTTCATTCCGCTGTGGCGACCGCAAATTAATAAAGGGACTAAGCCGAAAAGAAAATGAATGAATGAATGAAAAAAAATTCCCAAAGGGTGTTAAATAGCTTATATTATGTTTGGGCAAATGTTGTCGGGCAACGGTGAGAGCAAAATTTCACCGAACAATTTTTTTTTTTTTAAAGAAAAGGTAGAATAGCTATGTTCTTATGAACTAGTCATACATTTACATCAGCGTATCACTTTAACTTGATGGTCCTTTATGAACATATTGTTGACTATAAGTTATATTTCAACTACATGCCTGCTCATTTCTTCAGAGTATTAGCAAACGGTCTGTTTAATATCTGTGGATACTGCTTCACCAACAGACACTCAACTGTCTGTAAGAAACTTTACTAAATCAACTTAGGCTAACTCTAACCCCAACCTTCCAGTCTACTAATACTCTAGTGAGAAGTTGCAATGTACCTATTATTATCAAAATCAACAAAACGTATTAAAGGGAACATCAAAATAAAGTGATACCAAAGTCAGTACTATGATGATATGGGTTTTATTTTAGCAAATTATTAAATTGGTCAAAATGACTGCCTTGGTAGTTTTCATGTTAATATGTGGCATTTCACTTGTTGTGCGTCCAACTTTTTTTCTCAAATTTGATGTTTGAAGCTCTTTGGATGAGGGCTCTGATAGCGATTACATTCAAAGTAATGAAACAAGTTGGCTAGTGTGCTGATTTGCGTTACCCGCTAGTCTATTGGCAGGTTGGCGGGTGTTAATTTCAAACACTGGAAATGGGCAGTATTGCAGCATAGTCATTTGTTATTTTTGAGATAAATTAAAATTCTAGATTCACTCTATTTCTCTGCTCTCTGATTCTGTTCGAGACCAGCAAGTTATTTGGGCAATTGTTGAACACAGATCAGAAAATAAGGTTACATAGTATTATGCTCACACTTAACAACAAGGTTTCGTTAGTTAATGTATTTACTAACATGAAATTAAAATGAACGACACTTGTACAGCATTTATTACTCATAGTTCAATATTTGTTAATGCATTATAAATTAGGACTGTGAGTTAACATGAGCTAACAACTTTTTATTTCATGAACTAATGTTAGCAAACGTGAATACATACATGCATTGTTAATTGTTTATTCATGTTAGTAAATACATGAACTAATATTAACTAATGGAACCTTATTATAAAGTATTACCGGTTATTATGTTTGGTCCAGGGGAAAAGGTGAGAAGCGGATCCATGTGCAGAAAGTTTTTATTAAAAATAATACAAGAAGCAACAGGACTATAACTCATGGAGAACAACATACCACATTCAACGGCTAACAAACACAGACTGAAACACAGGGCCATAGTGTGAGATACTGGTAATTGGCTACAGGTGTAGTGTAATCAAAATGAATGATCATCAGGTGTGATTTGTAGAGGATCACGGGATGTGTAGTCCAGTTGAGTGTCAGATGTGATGTGTAGAGTGCCCTCTAGTGTGTCTGGTGGGCACTCTAGCTGATGATTGTTACACTGTTATTATTTTTTGCCTCAAAACTCTGAATTCACAGCATTAAATATAGCTTCTGCTTTGTGTCATGTTTCTCTAGCAGACAACATAAAGTGTGTCCTTTTTGCCATCAGATTATCCTTCCAGACAGAAGGGACTAAATCCTGAGGCATGACCCTGTCTGTAAACGAAGCAGCACATCATGTTATCAGTGAAAATGCCCTCAGCACAGCAAAAGCCTGAATGTTTGAGGTGGGATAATTATGGCCTTGCGTGACTCAGCAGATTGTGTCATGGTATGGGTTTAATAGGCTGGTTAACCGTCTTTGAAGTGGTGGAGTTTACTCCTGCAAGCATGTTCCTGCGTGAGATGAGTCATAGTTCATTTAGAGTTAATGAGCAAAGCTGCTAGCCATGCTACTGCCTAGATGGAAGACAGTAGTAGAATAACAGTGTCAGTGTACACTCATTTATATATAAAAATATTAGTATAATACTCATTCGTTCATGAAATTGTGTATGAAAATTCAGTCTGCTTGGCAAAAGTCATAGTTAATGGTTTGTTAATATTGAGAATTGCACATTTTAAAAGTGTGTCCAGTTTGTGAGAGAATAAGCAACACAAAAACAAATTTGTATTAAAAAAATCAATAAATGATGAGTCTCGATTTCTGCTGCAACATTTGGATGGTAGGGTCAGAATTTGACGTCCACAACATGAAAACATGGATCGACACTTCCTTGTATCAAAGGTTCAGGTTGGTGGTGGTGGTGTAATAGTGTGGGGGATATTTTCTTGGAACACTTTGGACCCATTAGTACAAATTGAGCATTGTGTCAACTCCACAGCATACCTGAGTATTGTTGCTGGCCATGTCCATCCCTTTATGACCACAATGTATCCATCTATCCGGCTAAATCCAGCAGGATAACACGCCATGTCATAAAGCGCAAATCATCTCAGACTGGTTTCTTGAACATGACAATGAGTTCACTATACTCAAATGGCCTCCACAGTCTCCAGATTTCAATCCAATAGAGCACCTTTGAGATGTGGTGAATTGGGAGATT
The DNA here is from genome assembly GCF_903798145.1 of Danio aesculapii. NCBI lineage: Eukaryota > Metazoa > Chordata > Actinopteri > Cypriniformes > Danionidae > Danio > Danio aesculapii. The sequence continues at coordinate 47,753,344 of NC_079439.1, read as the reverse complement.
CGCATCATGGATGTGCAGCCGACAAATCTTCAGCAAGTGCGTCATGCTATCATGTCAGTATGGAGCAAAATCTCCTAGGAATATTTCCAGTATCTTGTTGAGTCTATGACACGAAGGATTAAGGCAGTTCTGAAGGCAAAATAGGGTCCATATATAGTATGTTTTGATAAAATGTTTAAATTTTACTGTTCAAAAATAGTATTTTTAATAAATGAAAGATAGCATCTTTCAAACTTCATATATTATTGTTTAGAGTTTCATACATGTTTTTTCACAATATTTAAGGCCTGAAAACAATGAATATTGTAAGTATTATTTGTCATTTCCTGCTAATAAAATCAAATCAAACTAAATGATGAGTATGTAGGCAGATATATCGCATTACTACAATCAACAGAGTCTGCAGTGGTGTGTATCTGCTTATGATTGCCTCTCATTCTCCAAGCACCCACCACAACAGCTTGAAGCCCCCTGTCAGTGGCTAGAGAACTGAAATCATGATTGGTAAAAGACTCTTGCGTGATTGGGTGTCAGGCTGACAAACAGCCTTGGGGAATTACAGCCGTTTTATGTCCGCCGTCCGCAACCAAATCAGTTTCCGCAAATCTGACAAATATTGCCATGCCAGATGTTTCCAATGTCCCCTCCACACATGGCGCCAGTGTGCATCACCATTAGATGAAGTGACTCCAGCATCTGTGGCCATTATGAGCATGAAGGATCACCCAGTCATGGCCTTTTAGTCACACGGCTTTAATTGGTCACCCCTGTTTTTGTCTTGTGCAAGTCTGTGAAAGGATAGATTGAGATTAATTGGTGTATAATTAACATGATGGGTGGGATGTGTGAGCGGAATATTATATCATAGCAGGAGCAATTATGTCAAATTCAGAGTATGTATGTATATGTGTGGAATGATTGATTGATTGATTGATTGATTGATTGATTGATTGAATAAAACAATCAATACATACATCAGTACATACATACATGCATACAGTTGAAATCAGAATTATTAGCTCTCTTGAATTATTAGCCTCCCCTGTTTATTTTTTTCCCCAGTTTCTGTTTATTGGAGAGAAGATTTTTTTCAACACATTTCTAAACACATAAAAGTTTTAATACCTCATTTCTAATAACTGATTTATTTTATCTTTGCCATGATGACAGTAAATAATATTTGATGACATTTTTTAAGACACTTATATACAGCTTAAAGTGACATTTAAAGGCTTAACTAGGTTAATTAGGTTAACTAGGCAGGTTAGGGTAATTAGGCAAGTTATTGTATAATGGTTTGTTCTGTAGATCGGAAAAAAAAATATAGCTTAAAGGGGTTAATAATTTTGACCTTAAAATGGATTAAATTTTTTTTGTTTAATTAAATTCTAGCCGAAATAAAACAAATAAGACTTTCTCCAGAAGAAAAAAATATTATCAGACATACTGTGAAAATTTCCTTGCTCTGTGAAACATATTTTGGGAAATACTTAAAAAAATATAATTAAATTAAATGGTGGGCTAATAATTCTACATGCATACATACAATCTTGAAATGTGTTTAAATGGTTATGCCTTTTTTTTTAAATATCCAGCTGATAAAATATTTTACAAATGTAAGATTACTTGCATTTAATGCTTTTAGCTTTTTAATAGGGTGGTGGATGGAAAGCAAAATAAGTTTGCAACAAAGGCTCATTCTGAAAATGTAGCCCATATACATTTCTGGAGATCGCAAATCATTTAGCCAGAATTACGTATGGCTGCATTTCGTCTGTACAAACCAATGCTGCAGGGCGGTATGACGCCGTTCCTTTTCAAGCCTAGGTTGTAAATTGATCCATGCAAATGAGTAAATGATAAATGTGCTATTAGAATAAATTAATAATGTAATTTGATTAACTTTTCCCCCAGTTAGAATTACACAAACCTTAAACATTAACGTTTTATTTAAAATCTAAGACATCTTTTGCATAAACTATTTTGTTCTACTTATATGATTTGTTATAATAATAATAATAATAATAATAATAATAATAATAATAATAATAATAATAGTTGTAGTTGTAGTAGTTGCTGTTTATGATGATATTTTTCTTTGTCTTTACTTTTATCGGTCTTAAGGTTTTTGTCATTTTTATCAATTTTGTTGCTTGTTTGATTTTTGTGTAATAATAAAAACAACAATAATAATAATAATAGTTATTTTTTTCCAAACTTGTCATTTAATTTATCTCTATTTGTGTTTCTTTTTCTGGCTGATCATTCATTATTGTTTGTATTAGCTATTTTGTTTATAGCAGTGGTGCCTCCAGGTCTCCAGGATATCTACCTTTTTTGCTCCAACGCTGATCAAACACAACAAACCAACTAAATAGAATCTGAAAGAGTGCTTGGTAAATACAGACAAGTGTTTTTGATCACGGTTTCAGCTGAACTCTGCAGGAAGGTAGATCTCCAGGAACAGGATTGGGCTAGTTTATAGTACTATTTATATGATATAAAACAGATAGAAATCAGAAATACAATTATTTGAAGGATTATTATTATTGATACATGTGTGTTATTAATTAATAACCTAATGAATCAAAGATTATTTTGATCGTTCAAATATGAAAATCCTCATGAGCAACACACAGTCATCAGTAATTAAAATGCCATTTAATTGCTGGGCAAGTCCATAAGGATGTCCAACCTCATGATTTCCCCTAGAAACGCATAAAGAGATTGTTCTTTCCGAAAGCCTGACATGTTCTCCCAGCGAGCGCTGTACCCGCTGTCTGTGGTTTTGTGAGATTTTGATACATCATCAGAGAGACTTAAAGACTAGGAGAATGAATTTAGCTAGTGATTTGTGAGGCCCCTCGAAATCTCAGCCGGATGGTGAATTAGCTGTCATCAAGTGTAGCTGACTGTGAAGAAACACACACACACATACGCACCAATACATACGCTCCACATTCAGCGATAACAAATCATTTTAAACCCGGTATTATGACTATTACTTTTCCTCCATTTCTTGGCGGTCTGTCTACAATCTTAAGCTGCTTTCCTCTCCCCCTCCACACTTCTCTCCACACCCCGTCCCACAGGAGCCTCTCAGACAGCTTTTCACCTCTGGGGAAAACAAAAACTTGACTGACTGCTCTCACTTGCTGTTTGAAGGCACAATAAATCCCTCAGTCTAGACTCTCCAAGCATTTCTACATTAGTTACACCAAATAGTAATGCTAAAAAATAGTGTGGGAGTTTAAAACGTGTGTAATACATGCAGATTGATGTTGCGATTATTCTGGATTACACCTTATCACAAGGCTTTCTGGAATACTTGATTCGGATTGGTCAATCACAGCATTCCAATGTATGCTATTTCCAGATAGCAACTGCTGAAACTAATAACACAGGCTCATCTGGGTATCATTGGGGAATACTTCACATCCATATCTATATGCCAACATAGGCTCATCAGGCTTTTTGGAGATCGCAATTAAGTAGCCAGAAGTACATATGGCTGGATTTTGTCTTTAAAATGAATGCTACGGGGTGGGATGATGCCATTCCTTTTTGAGCTTACCAGCTGACCGCTTACCTCCCTATGGACGGCTTTCCTGCTGTTACCAGTTTGTTTAGTAGTGTGCCATGTACGTCGGCGGACTTGAGACACAGAGAGAAGTTAACAATGATGACAGGGTTCGAGTCTGGCAAAGAGCGATTCCAGAAAGCAGGTAAGACAAAAACAAAAGCCAAAAAATTACATAAAAAAGTAAACAACAGGGTGAGAATGTGGTAAAATCTGAAAACATGGTAAAAATCAGGCAAGGGCTTTTCTTTTTCTGGATTACTTTTTGAAACTGTTAGGCTTAGGGAAGTGGGTGGGCGGGTCAGTCGGTGCTTTTGAAAACACTATTGGTTGGGTTTAGGGAAAGAGGAGGTTGGGTCAGTTGATTGGTCAGTCATTCAGTCAGTCAGTCGATAGCAACCTCTGGTGGATTTACGCGAGAACAGCAGGCGCGAATGGCACTTATGAGAAAAATTTGAGATCTCAAAAAGCGTACACAGCAGCCTCTGGTGCGTTTTCACAATCAAAAACTGCAAAAACAAACCTCCTGGGTCGTATTAGACGCTCTCCAGAAATGTATATAGCGGTACGTTTTCAGAATGAGCTTGGGTGGGTAGATGCTTATCTTTCATGTTGCTGTTCTTCACGGTTTAGCCCCATCTTGCTAATTTTTTGTGTTAATGACTGTTAATGACTACATCTCAGATTTGTGGCAAGTAGCCATATAATAATTTTGCTTCAAGATGCTGATAAGCCTTACTTAAAAAATACTGCTAATTAAGATACCCATGAAAAAGTGTCACAAAAATAAATAAATATATATCCAAGGATTTTTACATAGCTCTTCTGGGCCAGGTTTTCTGATAAGGATGTATCTTGGCTTATATGTTGTTGTATGCTCAACACTTTTATTGCCCAATAATTGCCATCTCATGTGGGTTAGGAAACAACACAAGTCACACCAAGACATAACAAAAGAACTTCAGGTTAAAGAACATAAGTTTATGCATACAAAATACCCAATATATGTATGGTTTAACTGCATGTCTGTGCAAGTCATTAAAAGATTTTTTGAGCTAAAATCTATTCATCTATTTTTTCCCAATCTTTTTCATTTTTTTTTTTTTTGTTTGTTTTATTAAATTTTTAATTATTCAATTTATAAATGTATCAAAAAGAATGATGAAGTGTACAATAAACTACAATCAACACCTTTAAATACAATAACACTGCACTTATATAAAGTTACAAGTGTAATCAGCTATCCTGCAGATGCCCTTGTAATTTGACGTCTTGCGATTCACATAGGGTTTTAATGATTACTCTAGAACAGATCTATGAGAATTTTAAAGTACTACTTAAACGCACTTGCAATTATTTTAGGAATCTTCAGCAGACATTCGCGCCGCGTTAACTAATCAGGAGCTTTCTCTTGTACGGGAGTGGTTATGAGGTAGCACCTGTTGTTGTTGTCCCTCCTGACAACAGTTCATCAAACTGTGCTCGGCTCAGTCAGAAGCACCGCTGAAAGGTTAAGTTTCTGGAGGAGTTTATGAGCTCACAGAGCTGGGTGCACCTCAGAATAGATTTAATGGACTCAAGCATGGCTCCAAACTAATCAAAGCTGTTTTTTTAGTATTCCTAAAGCACATAAACACAGCTACTGTCTCAATAAAATCCATGTTAGCCATTTAGCAACAAAGCTAGAGTCACCGGGCAGACAGAAGCCCTGACCATGACACGAATCAGCATCTATTGTGAAGTGAATTTGATGCACGAATTTGACGAGCGAATGAACCGAGTAAACATAAAATTTCCACACGTCTGTTTGTGCGTGAATAGCGTGATTCATCTGTGCGTTACGCGTCTGGTGCGAACACCGCATAAGAGATGGTATTACCTATTGCTACAGGTTGACGTCAACAGAAGAAACGCCACACCAAACATGCAAGCAAATAGTCAGACTTTCATTGAAGATTCTACTGTATTTAGTCTGTATTTAGGAAGTTTTGAAGATATTTGACATGTATTTACCCTATATGTTGAAGTGAAGCCACTGAAAACTCTGGATACATGACTAGGATGAAACTGGTGGGACATACAAGACTCGTTGGTTGTAACAACATTATAAACGCTTCAACGTCGCTTGATGTATTTCCAAGTGAATGGAATATTGAGTATGGGGTGGGGCTTTCTTTTGCATGTCATTCTCTCATAGCAAACTAATGGTTATTAGTTATAAGGATATTAATCTGCAGTTGCTACAGGATGACTTCAAAGGAAGGACCATAGCTCTAAATATGCAAGCAAATGGTCAGATTTCAATGAAGATTACCAAAACAAACATTCTTTTTTTTCCAGTGGATTACTTTGCATGGATGAAATATTCACCTTAAGAATAACAATGTGAGCGATAGCAAAGTAAACACTGTAAATTTTGGAATTCAAGCAGACTTTAATGGCTGCTGTCGCTTAAAGAAATGCATTTCACAACCGTTTAAATTCATTATAGACATAACACACTGTTTTTCGTCTGTATTTAGGGAATTTTGAATATATTTGACATGTAATTTACCATATTTGTTGAAGCGCAAGAACATGTGGAGTGCTCAGTGTGCAAAGAGAAAGAGAGAACGAGTACTGTGCTTTCTATCGCTTCATGTGGTTGATCTTTCAACTGATGAAACCTGAAACGTGCATGGAGTTTGGAGCATCAACTGTGAAATGAGCCACTGAAAACTCTGGATAAATGAATAAGATGAAACTGGTGGGACATACTAGACTGGTGGGTTGTAACAGCATTATAAACGGTTTAACTGACCTGAATGAGAGAGTGTCAGATCACCTTTTTAGCTCGGTGATTCCAACTTATATATGCACACCTATATGAAGAGCTTGATTTGTGCCATATGTGCACAAGTATATGCATAATGTATGTGTATGCATTCACAGTGAGTTGTGCATCTGTGTGCACTCATTTCCATATCTCTCTTACTGTCATAAAGTCATGCAAGGAGGACATTAGTGCTTCTCTGAGTGCTGGATGTGTTAAGCGTGCATGAAGAAGCGGATTAGAAATGTCTTTATTTGGAGTTTAGTCTTTTTGAATTCTTACTTACTGTGTTTCTGTATTTTTTGTTGAAGATGTAAATGCCATTACTGCCATTACTGAACAATCTAAACTGAGTATAGCTATTTTTAGCGAAAAGTAATTTATTCCCAGGCAGGTCTTGACCGCATTACAGTACTATATCTCAACTGTGAATGCTTTCAGCTATTTCACAGCCTACAACTGCCAGAAAATCACATCAAAACAAAAGGCTTTGGATAAGATGCGTAAGAAGTTTGTCCTACACAGAGAAGCAGTTTGAGGACAAATGTCTTGAAATACAACATCTGAACAGTGTCTTTGGGTGTGGAAATCGTAGAATAAGCAGAATCATTCATTCAAGTCTGTTGAATTCTTAGCAAATCGTGCACATACAAGGTGTAACAGCCACTTCATTATTTTCTAAGAATTAGATGGCCCTGTAGTCAGTGGTTACAAACACGCCTAATAAACAACTAGTATATACAGTATACGCAATTAACATGATTTTAATACTTATGTTGTTTAGATCAATTTTAGTGGTTTGAATTGAAACACAATATTAGTGTTACAGTCACCAGCGATCTAGCTACTGTGGATCACTGGCAATCTACAATTCTGCCACTGTCACGATCACCAGCGATCATACTCCCTAGATCGCAGGTTCTCACACACAAACGCATATGGACTACAAATCCGCCATTCATGGACTACATTTTCATACATGCACTCTGTTCACAAACACACATGCTTCCTCACTTTGACTGATGACACTTGCACCACCTGAGGATTGTCAAAGATGGATTACACACACTAATTAAACAGTACACTCACTCACTTCCTTTGCCGAGTCTTGTTTATCTGTAAAGTGACATTTCAAGGCGTTCTCCTAGTCTTGTTTTCCTGTGTTTTGACCCTAGTTTCGTTTATACTTTTGTCCCTGTTCGCCGCCTGCCTTCCGACCGCTCACCTGTGTTTATACTACGATTCTGGACTGCCTTTATACATCTGTTTGCACCTGTGTTGACTATTGCTTGCCTGACTTCGAATAAACCTGCAAGTGGATCCAAACTTTAGTTGTCTGTGTCACTCCCTGTGTTACAGCCACCAAATGGACTACAAATCCCAGCATGCACAGCACACACACGCCAGTTCCTAATATGTCTGCTTGCAAACACTCAAAGCTAAAGCTGCTCAAGGACTCCTTACACAGACTATTTATACACCACATTTGCTCACACACATTACTGAATGTTATTTGTTTTAGATAGTTAAACAAACTTCACAAAGCGTTTCATTTCTATGTCTAGCCAAGTTCTTTTATCCTTGTTGTGTTTTATGTAATCTATTCTTAGCCTTGTTCCTTGTTTATCTTGCCTTTCTTCAGTTCTACAACTTCTGGATTATCTGTATAAACCTAATTGCTCCTGTGTTGACCGTTGGCTGCCTGACCATTCTGTTGAATAAATCTGCATTTGTATTTGCTCCTCTGTGAAAGCCTCTACAATTTACAACTAGTAATGTTGTGTCGTAGGTCACTCTGCAGTTGCTCATTTGCCAAATTGTTAAAAAATATATAGATTAAAATAGATAAATAAAACTATTATATATAGAAAAATACATTTTAGGGCTCACTTTTCTTGAAAAATAAAATAAAATAAAAAGCACAATAATGCCATTAAATCACACGTTCCGCAGATACCATATACACTTTTCAAATTATGTTGAAAGATAAATCAGCAATCAAAAATATAAGAAACAAGTACAGCGTGCTGAAATATAAATACCGTATCCTAAACAATACAGACAAATAACTAAACCAAACAGCAATCATTAACCCTATAGAGCCGCACGTATTATATATGATACTCAAGGTTCTAAGACCTATATAATATCAATCTGATCAATACTTTGTTTAAAGACCTGTTGTATATGATTTGATAAAGTGTAACAGGTAAAAACAAAGTGAAAAACTGCCTAAAATGTTTTCTGTCAAAATGTCAAGGGCAAAATAATTTTTTGTCATGAAAATTAACTTGTTGTGAGCAAAAAGTTGGACAAACCCCTAATGTATCAAATGTGATACAAAATTAATATCATGAAAAAAAATATATATATAATAAAAACTTGTTTGTTTGCTAGATTGAATAAACATCTCAGTTCCAGAAGATTTGAGTTTTCCACCAATTTTTGATATCTCATTACAGGGATAAAATAGTAGCTAAGCAGGTTTTCCAAAAACCACTATTAGTCAAATAAGGTCACAAGTGTCTTTACCAGCAAAGTTCAATGATTGGTGGATTGATGGTCTTTCTCAAATCCATTTTTTAAAAATAATAATATTCACAAACAGCATCAAAATGTGTCATTTGTGCAGTTTAAAATACACTTCTAGAACACAGTTTTCCTTTTAATGTCTCATATTGATTTTAAAGGGTGTAGATTTGGTTTTGACAAAGGTGAGGACCTATGAATCTAACACTCACCTACCCAACCTTCTTCTTCAGTGTGAGGGTTCAATAAATTCAATAAATTTGCTCATTGTGAAAATGTACCCCAGATACATTTTTGCAGCCATTGGGAGCTACATAATTTGCGCTATCCAGAAATGTATACAAGGGTACATTTTCACAATGAGCCTGTGTTAAATTAAGTTGAGCGTTACTAAATGTTATTTATTTGTCTAAATTCAGCCCATGTAAATAGTTAGCAACCAGTTACCTTTAAAAAAATTGTAATCCCAATGAATCTTCTTTTTTTTTTGTGTGTAATCAAGTAAATAAATGCATTGATACATGTATACATATTTACTTATTATTCAGATGTGCCTGTTGTTGTATTTGGCATAATTGTGTCCAATATTAGTACAATATTAGTAGTGTTTTGGTTTACCTCTTTAAGTTCAATAAAATTCTAGGTCTTAAAGCAAAAACAGCTAAGAACCACTTTTTCCATCCTCTTGTTCCCCCACTAAGCACTTAAATTTGAGTAATAGTGTCTGTTGGAGCAGATCTGTGCTGCACTGAGTCGTGACCTACACAAGAGTTTGGCTTGGCATGGTGTCAGTCCCTGTGGGCACGTCCTCCCTCCACGACAGCTTCACTCCTGGGCTTCACATTAACACTTACACTGAGAATGTGCCCCCGCCGTGGAAGAGCAAACTGACAATGCTAGCATGAAGTAGAGATGGGGTGAAGTTATGAGCCAATTATATTGTGCTTAAACGCGTCCATCTAGAGCTATTTTACTCTGCAGTAAACTGACGCCACGGTAAATGCCACACAGAGTTGACAAATGCTTTTACAGTACACAGTCTTTAGGGAAAATTGTAGTGCACATTTAAATGTTGATTATTGCTTATTGTTTCAATCAGTTCCCTCTTAATGTATTCTTACTGATTCAGAACTTTCAGTTTCTCCACATTTTTTTTTTGTTTGTTTTACTTTTGTTTTTTTATTATATTTTGTTCACATTTTTTTATTACAAATAGGGATCAAGCTGCTTATTAGCTTGCATATTGGCTTGTTATAGAGCTTTTTAGCACTTACACATCATATTAATGTTTTGTTTTGCATGAGCATGAGCTTTAAAAGGACAGTTCACCCAAAAATGAAAAGTGTGTTATTAATTACTCGCCTTCGTGTTTTTTTCTATCCCCTGAGACCCTAGTTCATCTTCGGAACACAAATTAAAATATTTTAGATTAAATCTGACAGCAGTGGTCTTGAGATGTTCAAAGTCAAGAAAAGAAAGCAACTTTTTTTTTTTTTTTTTTTTTTTCATTGTTTTTTTTAACATTCCATGTGACTTCAGTGGTTCAACTGTAATCATATCAAACTCCAAGAACAAAACAAAGAAAAAAAATAAGGAGGAAAATAAAAAAAGACTGTAAAAACAAGTTTGTTTGCCAATGTCTTCTCTTTGGACAGGGTGCATGTTTATTACAGGCAATATGACATATTGCCCTTAGTCATTGGCTAACAAAGTGGCTTTTGCAATACCATTAATATTATATATAAGTGAATATATATATATATATATATATATATATATATATATATATATATATATATATATATATATATATATATATATATATATATATATAAATATATATATATATATATATATATATATATATATATATATATATATATATATATATATATATATATATATATATGTGTATATGTGTGTGTGTGTGTGTGTGTATATATATTTGTGTGTGTGTGTACATATATATATATATATATATATATATATATATATATATATATATATATATATATATATATATATATATATATATATATATATATATATATACGTATATGTATATGTGTATACAGTATATAGTCAAAATAAAATAATATAAATAAAAATATTATCTAAATGCCACATTTGCTTTCAAAGGATACAATGTTTCTTACTTCAGCTTTGTAGTAGAGTCCTATTTTTAGGATTTAAAAAAAAGCTGTGTGGATATGCATGTGATATAAAATGCATATTCCTGCAGCCTGTCAAACACAATACATTCAAAGATTCAAAGGATGCTGTGTGAATATATGGTAAAGCTTAATCATCCACATCTGTTCCTAGCATAGGTTTTTTCTTGAGCCTTTTTTTTTATTCTAGGAATGTATAATAGAACATGGCATGGCTTTAACAAACAGCGGCGTACTTCACAGAGGGTGACTATGAGATGTAGAACTGGGAGGGCCTGGTGGAAACACTCTTTGGCAGCTTGTCTAAATGGAAATGCTGGCTATAAGGCTTCTGCGGGTAATGGTATGGAAGAGAATTGGAGTAGTTGGTTACTCATTGTTTACTTTATAGAAATGACTTTGGTCTTGCAGTTTAAGTTGTGAGAGATGACTGATGTCAGAGAAACTAAAGGGTCCATTGCCAGATTCATGCTGCTTGCATTGTCATAAACAGTGCAAAAACAGTCCTGTCCCGCTCGTTTTTGGTTTCTGTCAGCCTCAGGTTGACTCTTTATTCAGAGTTGTCTGCAAGAATTTGAGCTTGTGCGTGAATTCTTCAAATGAAGTCCTCGGCTGGTGTACGTGCTTTGTATGTGCAAAGTGCCCCAGGTCCACTTTATTTTCGCTTGTGCCGAAAGACAAATTCACACGCCTGCTACATTTATTGATTGTTTGTTTGCTTGTGTTGGTTGCAGGGATGCATTTTTTATCTACATTTATATAAGATGCTTTGGTAAAGTTTTATTTTAGCTAATTCTACCTCACAAGTATATATATATATATATATATATATATATATATATATATATATATATATATATATATATATATATATATATATATATATATATATATATATATATATATATATATTTATATATATATATATACAGGCCTGGTGATAGGGGTGGGATTTAAGAATACATTTTTGTGGCATTTTAAGCAGTACTTTTGGCTGGATTTGCTAGTCGGATGGTCATCATAACAACACTTTTTGATGTACCAAAAATATTTCCTAAAGTTTTAGAATAAAGAAGTATGAAAAAATACTTATTTTTAAAATACAAATTTATAACATCATATATCGTTTGAAAAAAAAAAAAGGAATTTGATAATGTGTAAAATTAAAAACAGTAGTCTATTGTCATTTATTAAGCAAATAACAAACTGGCCAGCCCATTCAACTGTCCTCAGTCAGAATTCCAATAAAAAAATAAATAAATAAAACATGATTATAATAATAATAATGATAATAATAATAATAATAATAATAATAATAATAATAATAATAATAATAATAATAATAATAATAATAATAACATAGAGCTTCACAATTTTTCTAGCCTCTCATGTAAAAAAGAGAAAGTACGTTTGAAAATCCATAGATAACAACAATAGCCAAAAAAGTATTTAAATTAATTTAATATGGGCCACTTTTGGTGCTTCACACTTTTTTATTGTTAATTTTTTTTTTCAAGAATAAGGTCCAAGATTTAGAATAAAAGTTACTTGTAAAAAGTTTTATCTTTTTAAATATAATATAGTAGCAAAAGAAGACTTCTCTTACATCAGATTACAAAATTAAAATATTTGTTAGCATTGGCCAAAACTGATTAGCTAAAGTCATGCTGAAGCGACAGCCAACAGAGGATCCCGCTTGGTCTTAAACCTTTTTTCGATGGGTTATTTTCTTATTTTCACTATTTATGTTCACCACTTATGTTGCACTATTTATGTTTTCAAAATAGGATAAATGAGCTCATGTATAGGACAAATACTGGACTTTTATCAGTGAGGATTAGGTCTTCCGGACCACCCAAATACATCTAAATATATATATATATATATATATATATATATATATATATATATATATATATATATATATATATATATATATATATATATATATATTTGTGTGTATATATATACAAAAACTCAGGGGTGCTGTGGTCGGAAGGTCGAACTGTAGCAAAAGTTTAAATTAACTGAACTAAAGATAACTAAAGTTTAATTTAATTGAAAACAAACAGGAAGTGCATTTTCAGATTTCAATTAAAGATTACTAGGGAAAACGGTTTTTGTTTTTTTGTTTTTCTTAATGACTTGCACAGATGAATTGTTCACCACAAAACTGGCAACGTGGGCTAACAAAATCATATGGTTAGGTTTGATTTCTTGGGGACTTTAACAGCATTAATCACAGCTGGGGTGGGATTTATGATGAGCCTGCAACTGTTTGTTGCTCCCTACCTGATTTTCCTATCTTCCCACTCATGCAATTTGTATCTTCCCACTCCTCCCAGCAATCAAAGAGAACTTAAATACTGTGGTGAACTTTTGTGGTGGCACTGGGAATTATCATTGTCCATATTTGGTGGCCATTCGTAATAGTTGATTCCAGATTCCTGATGATCCTGTCAAAGTCTTTGGCCTCTTTCCTATATTTATTGTCGATAGATGAGGCAACAACAAATCTCTCATCCCACTCATTTAAGTTTCCATGAAGCCTTGACATTGTGGTGGACGTTTGTGCTGGCACTGGGAATATTGTTTTCCATATTTGATAGTCATTAACAGACTTTTGGTTCCTGATGAGTCTGTCAAAGTCTTTTGCTTATTATCTATAGTCATTATCAATGGAGGAGTCAACAGCAAATCCTTAAACCCACTCATCTAAGTTTTCCAGGACAAATTTATCATGTAATGGCACTGGGAAAAGCCATATTCGATGGTCATTCAACCAGGTTTGGATTCCTTATGAGCCTGGAATATTTGTTGCTTACTTCATGTTTTCCTTATCGATAGAAGAATCAGCAAATGTGTCATTAAAAACGTTATGCTGTGGCTGCATAACATCACTCCTAAGAACATCATCTCATGGAATCTTCAGCTTTCCATCAGCCAGCTGATTCTTTCCACCCATCATCCAAAGTAGTCCAGTCAGCATGCTCATCCCAGGCAATAGCAGATGTTTCATCGGCATCAGGCTTTGAATCTGTGCTTTCAAAGAGTGAAGACTCTATCGTTTTTGTGATAGTGGTCACCCAGAGTCCATGTCTCTTAAATCTGTCAATCGCTGGACAATGGATCAGCCTTTTGTTGCTCCTCTTCTCCTGAAACCCTGGCTTCTCTGCATTGTCCCAGTCAATTACTTCATCCCATTTGCTCCACAGCTTCCAGTGGTCATTAAAAGCCCATGAGATGGAGATCTACATAGTGATTCCTTTTGCGTTCATTGCTTCAGTAACTTCCACAAATCATACAATGATCAGAATGAAAAATTTATGTTCTGGATGTATAAATTCTTTGCAGCATTATAGGATATGGAATGGCAATGCGGCATCCTTACTGCAAGAAAAGGTTCAGTTTACTTATGACATGTGGTTTATGTCTTGATTTAATATAATGTTCATTCATTCATTCATTCATTTCTTTTTTGGCTTAGTCCCTTTATTAATCTGGGGTCACCAGAGCAGAATGAACCACCAACTTATCCAGCATATGTTTTACGCAGCGGATGTCCTTCCAGCTGCAACCCGACATTGGGAAACACCCATACACACTCTTTCACACACATACACTACGGCCAATTTACTTATTTAATTCATCTAAACCACATGTGTTTGGTCTGTGGGGGAAACCAGAGGACCAGGTAACCCAGGCAAACACGGGGAGAGCATACAAACTTCACACAGATATGCCAACTGACCCAGCCGGGGCTCAAATCAGCGACCTTCGTGCCGTGAGGGGATCATGCTACACACTGTGCCACTGTGACGCCCTGAAATAAAGTTGAGTTACAAAAAAAAGTTAAGGATTTGTTATTTTTCCATTGTTACACACAAACTTACTATGGTAACAACATTAATTAAATACACTTTGCATAATTACACACACAACCAACAACACGTAACACCAAATCCTAAATTAACCCTGTATTAATCATGCTATTGATACATAATATTCAGTAACTACATGTATAAATACATTGTTTAAATAATCTCTCTATATACAATTATATGCTGAGCGTAACACAGGCCCTGTCCGTGTTCTTTGTTTGTTTTTTTTAATGTTGCCAGTCCCAGTCAGCATTTTTGATGATTTTCACCTACATTCGACAGCCCTGAGAATATTTTCTGCAGTGATTATACAAGCACAATATACATCAAAATAAATAACTGAACCAGTTTTTTAAAACAAATAAACAAACAAACAAACACACACGAAAAAAAAAAAATCTGTCTTGATATATAAATATTTTGGCACTGCTTGAATGCATCTAGGTATTTATCTCTTTTCTTTTCTTTTTTGACAAAAATATATACTGTTTATTTTTTTAAATGGTTATCAGGGTTAAGGTCTGTTAGGTCCATTCATAACACAACTAGAAATGTCTGTGTTTGTAAATGGAACTTCATCATGCTTCTTAGATTAAAAAAATATATCATGTTCATATCAAGTTATCATGTCCATCATAAGTGATCATCTTCACATGAGTCCATGTCCATTATTGCCTATATAGTACCTCTTCATTTTTACATGTGATCTGATCTAATGTTTTTCTCTGATTATCTTTGTATTCTGCACTCAGGAGACCAAGTAGTCCAATAACTCATTCTGGGCAATTACAACACTAGAGCTTTCTTTACCGTAATACACCTATACTCGGATTGCCATAAAAAACCTTTGGCAGAGGAGTGTTGTCCCTTAATTATCTCATAATTGGCCTGAAAAGACTTAAAGTTTGATCATTTACCAGTGCTAAGTGGAATTATTCTGGCCAAAATTCAGCAATTTTAGTAGTAATGGGTTTCCTATAACATTTCTTAATGAGTTTCTTAATGGCTTTCACATGAGGGGGGGGGGGGGGGGGGGGAATTTCCACATGTAGATTTCACTCAAATGTTAGTTTGATATGCTAACCAATAAAAACAGCTTGGTTTAAAAAAAGTATTTGTTTAAAGAATCCTTCATATTCTTTATTACTGTGCTTTTGACAGTGGATACCTTATTTGGGGATGAAACAAATGTGTTGTGTTTTGCTTGGTGTTGCAGTCATTTTGTAGTCTCTTTGTTTGGAATTATTTTCTCTGGTGGTCCAGAATACCTGATAAAATACTTGCCCATGCTGTGTCTGAAAAGTTTCTCAGTATAACATCTAGTTTATTGCACTGTTTTATAAAAACATCACACAATCTCGCTGCCTCATTAGCTTTATTTACATCTACATATTTTATGTGCGTTTGGGGATTCTCCATTACACAATATAAAAAAAGATACACATAAATTCTGAAAATGGACATTAAAAATGCATGCACTGTATTCAACTGGATCATTTAATTAGAAGACATAGGATTTGGACATAAAAACTATGGAAATATATTTACCAAATACGTTTCTTAATATACAACAAACTAGCAGATAGGTTTCATCACCCAAAATCCCAAGTAATGTTTCAGAATTTCATTATGAAATCCCCAAGCCAAAATATGTCATCATTTCACTTGATTACCTTCCAGAAATTTCTCACATGATTGTGTTACCGTTTTTCAGACATCAGAACACATGATGACATGACAGCATTTATTGCATTTTGTTTGTACACTCTGAGGCACAAATAATGTATTATATGCAAAAACTGTCTTTCATATAACTTCCATATTTCTTAGTGATTTTTGGCACCAGATTCTCAGGAAGTTTATTCACAATTTACTCACCCACAATTTGTTCCATACCTGTTTGATTTTTTTTTTTCGTTGAACAGAAAAGAATATATTCTTAGTTAATATAAAGTTAACTAAGTGCCACCTGAAATTTCCATAGAAAATTAACATCCTTTGCTTATGTTGAGATATTCTACTTTAAAGACCAAGAAAATGACTTATTCTTTGCCATAAAAGTGATATTACTGAACATACACACATGGGCTTGTTAAAAATAATACATTTAGAGGAAAACTTCAGACGGCATTTAGATGATTTTGTATCTAAACACTTCATATTTTGAAGAACGTTAAAAACCTGGAACCATTGATTTTAATAGCATGACATACAAATACTATGAAAAACAGTGGTTACAAGTTTGAGTAAATGATGGCAAAATGTTTTGGGTGAACTATCCCTTTAACTCACTGTATACTTTCACTGTAGTCTTTGTTTTTCTTAAATATGCTAAGTTATGTTAAATTTACAACTTTGGATGGATATGAAAACAGAAAATAAAGATGTTAAATATGAGTTCAAGAGAAAGTTGGCAATTCCTGTTGATTCCTTATTTTTTATACAAATATATTTAAAATTATAAATCAACATATTAATAAATTCAATAATATAACACTTTTTTTCTTTCTGTGTCTTTCTCTCTGCATGTGTTCCTCTCTCAGATTAACCTGCAGAGGAGGATGCGGGTCACAGGAGTGATAACCCAAGGAGCCAAGCGCATCGGGAGCCCAGAATATGTTAAGTCCTACAAAGTGGCCTACAGCGATGATGGAAAGACCTGGAGGACATACAAAGTCAAGGGCACAGATGAAGATATAGTGAGACATTTTCATTTGTCTTTTTTTTTTTTTTAATTGTTAAAAAAATAATCACTCAGCATGTGCTTTTGTTTCCCTCAAGCTGTATAAACAGGTTTTCAGGCAGAATGATGAAAGCTACTGTGGCCTCACAGGACTTACTGTCCATCATCTCAGATATTATCTTTTTTTATTTTATTATAATTAAATAATAATTAGAGTTATTACTATGTTGAACTTTTAAAGCAGTCTTTTATTGTTAGGGAATTTTAGTCTAATATATATTATATTGTGATAATTAAAATATTTGTATTTTAATCGTTTTCTAAATATTTACATACTGTGATTGGTGTTCTGTTTTTTTTTTTTTTTTTTTTTTTTTTGCATGCTATATATTTACACTTTTAAGTTTGGCCACCCTGATATTTTTCAGAATTACAAGCCATAGTCTGCGGGTCTTTCAAATCAGCAATTTCATTTGGATATATTTTATACCCTAGGGAAAAGGCATTTTAGTTCTGAAATAACATGTATTTAATCAATAGATGGAATGCAATTTAAGTTTTAACAAAAACAGACAGTTGCAAAAATGTGGGCACCCCAACAGAATAAAGACATCAATCTTTTGTACAGCCACCTTTTGCTGAAATAACAACCTGTAGATGCTTCTAAGGCCCCATTTACACTGCCAGTTAAAGGTGACCCAACTCCAATGTTTTGCTCATATGTGACACAGATCGGATCTGTTCTATGACTGTGTAAACACACACACACAAAAAAAAAAAAACACATGCATTCGGATATTCAGAGATTGGTTTGAGGCCTTCTTCATATGTGTAAATAAATCAGATATAAATTGCATATGTGACAATGCAACTATCAAGTAAACAGGCAGATCAAATTTATCGAGGCATTCTGTTTTGTACGTCATTAAACTTGTGACATTGTGGTAATTCTCCGCGGTTTAATGACGTTGAAGGAAGAGCGTGTGGGGAGACGCCGATGTGGTAAACAACAACAACAGAGGAAACATGGAGTAAAAAAGTGGGCAGTTGCCACAATTTGCTCCCACCAGTCCTGAGATCTCTCTTGTACCCATAAATTCCTCTGAATGGTGAAGGACACCATATATAAACCATAGGCGCAAGCTGCGATGACGGCCCTTTCCCTCTTTTTACACCTCAAAATCATTTTAAAGTTGGGCAATCTTTGCATTTTTCGCAGAAAGCAAGACAATTTCTTCCATCATGGCTAGTGTGGCGCAGATGCTAGAACCCGCCTTTATGCATGTGCGACGTCGTAAATTGTATGGCAAGTGTAAACACAATAATTGGAAACAGGTCACAATTAAAAAAATGTGTAAAGGGACAGGCAAAATGAAAAAAGACATAGGCAACAAATCGGAATTTGGCATCAAGACCTGACAGTGTAAACTGGGCCTTACAGTCAAGCAAGTCCCTGAATTCATGCTGGAGGCATTTTGGGCCATTTTTCCTAGCAACATATCCAGTTCAGTCAGGTTTGAAGGGTACTGAGTGTTACCAGCTTTTTTAAAATCAATAAATACGTTTTTGATGGTGTTCAATCTGGGACTGGGATATCCATTCTAGAACATTGTATCATGTCTAAGCTTGAATTCCTTGGTAGATCTGGAACTGTGCTTTAGATCATTGTCCTGTTGAAACATCCAACCCTGCCATAACTTCAGCTTCTTGACTGATTCCTGAATATTGTTCTTCAGAATCTGCTGATACTGGTGGAATCCATGCAACCTTTGACAACCTTTGACAAGATTTCCAGTCCCTGTGCTCGCCACACATGCCCACAGCATGATGGACCCTCCACCATCTTTACAGCAGGGAGCATGTTCTTCTCCTGGAATGCTGTGTTCTTTTTCCGCCATGCAAAGTGCCTATGGTTGTGGCATCTATCCACAGTATATTTTTCCAAAACGATTTATGCTTGTCCACATGAGCCTTTGCGTACCTCAAACGACTGTTGTCGTTTTGGCAGAATGCAGAAATGACTTCTTCTGGGTCACCTTCCATTGAGGTGTCCTTTGTGAAGAGTGTGCTGAACTGTGAAGCAATGTACAAATGACATTATCAGCAGAAAGATGTTCCTGGAGCTCTTTGGAGGTGGTCTGTCATTTGTCTGTGGCCATTCTAAGCATTCTTTGCCTTTGTCTTTCAGATATTTTTCTTGGTCTCGCACATCTTTCCTTCACAAGAACTGTTCCTGTGACCTTCCATTTGCTTACTATATTTCTGACTGTGGAGATAAAGACTTTGAATCTTTGTTATAGCTTTTTGCATCCTTCTCCTAATTAATGTTGATGAATTATCTTATTTATTAGGTCATTAGGAAGTTCTTTTGAGGTTCCCATGTTGCTACTTTCCGGTTCACTATGAGAAGCACAACTGTCATTCAGCTATTTTAAATATCCATTTTCATGATTGGTTGCATCTGTGTTAGTATAGTTAAGGTTCACAGTCACTCAAATCAGTTTTGTGTTGTAATCATTCAGCATTAAGTGACTACAAGTTTTGAAATCCACACAAAATAGAGGGTGCTCAAACTTTTGCACAGCCAATTTTTCAGTTTCAAGTTAATTTCACGCATCTCAATACTGCTAAACTATGTATTCCTGTCTGAAAAACATGACATTATCTAGCTTTCTTTAGAAACTGAATGGCATATTACTGTGATCTCTTACAGTATAAAGAAAAGACAAATAACTGTGTAGTAATAACATATAATAATAATATTAATAACAATTAAGTAGTTTACTGTTATGTTATGTTATGTTATGTTATGTTATGTTATGTTATGTTATGTTATGTTATGTTATGTTATGTTATGTTATACTATGTTATGTTATGTTATGTTATGTTATGTTATGTTATGTTATGTTATGTTATGTTATGTTATGTTCTGTTATGGCATTGTTTTTCATGACTTAAACAAGTAAAAATTTTGGTGGAGTTATCTAATAATGGATTGTTACCATGATTATTATTAAGAAATGCAAATTTAGTCCAAATAAATCTACTTTGGACCCTTTTACCTCAAACATTTGTCATGCATGACTTGACTTCAGTGTTGGTAAATACACTTTTGATTAAAGCGCGGTGTAATAAATTGGGGTGACTGTGATGGAGCAGCGTTGACCTTCTCTCATCTTTGTGAAATCTCCCCACGTTCTCCCTCCAGATCTTCCGAGGGAATATTGATAACAACACTCCATTTGCGAACTCGTTCACCCCTCCAATCGAGGCTCAGTATGTGAGGATCTACCCGCAGGTGTGCAGGAGACACTGTACACTCCGCATGGAGCTGCTGGGCTGTGAGCTCTCAGGTGAGTCGCCTCAATAGACAGCATGCATCATTCTGAGTGAACGTCCAAAGGGGACTTCAGAGCTCTGTTATGCCCCTGAAACATTGTCCAGACTGTCAATAAAACGCACAATAGTGCTGAAGTCAAGTCTCTTAGCCATTTTATGGGATTTATATGTTATGGGAATATAAAGGAAAAAGGTATTTCAGCATTTTTTAAAAAACATGTTTAAACAATAATTACTGGTAATATATGAATAATAATAATAACAATAATAATAATAATAATAATAATAAGTATGTGTACAATTACCTGGCTGGCTGTTCATTTTGATGTCATCTTATATGAATATGAATCACTTTGAAAAGATTTTGTCTGAAACAGTTATGCCTTTATGATCTGTCCATGCGTGATCATGTGTATTACCAGTTGGCCAATGATTCTTGGCTAGAAATTGCAACAGCAGTGGGAAAGGAGGAAATTTTTTGTTAAAAAGTTTAGAAAAGCTTGAGAGATAAGATTGTTAAAACCAAAAAGATAGGCCCTGCAAAAGTGGAGACCCATGTGGTTTTAATAAACAATTGCAGAATATGTTTTTCCACCATTCATAGGTGTGAATGTGATGTATATATTACAATTTTGAATTTAAAACAATTTAATAAATACAAAATTAAAATGAAGTAACAAATTATTTCTTTGATAACTGGAAAATAATATTTGAACCTATCGGTTTATACTGATGCCCTATTTTTTTAGGCTTTATTGGTGATAAGATTCAGGAATGTTGGACCATTATTGCCCTTTTATCATATAAGTAGAGGACACAAAGTAGCCAGACATTAATGTGTGAATTGTTGAGTAGGCTAAATAAAAAACAATCAGAATATATATATATATATATATATATATATATATATATATATATATATATATATATATATATATATATATATATATATATTTGTAGAGATTGTAGAGATTTTAATAAACTTTAGGAGGTAAAAGCAATAGACAGGAACAAAAGCAAGTGATGCATCAAAGTTTGATTTAAAAAAATCTGGAATGCTTAAAATCTTTTTAATCATAAAAATAATTTATAAAAATAATTAAAATAAATAATTTAAAAATCTTGAACAATAGTACTATGACGTAGTTACAGAAACTTCCTACTCCCATGCTTATCCATCTGATTTTACAGTCGCTTTCTTTTGACCACCCCCTGTCGTTTTAAAGAATATCACGGCGAACGCATCAAGTATAAAAGCCTTATCTGTTTTGCTGAGGTGTGCAATGCAGCGCCTGGCAAAAGTATAAATCAACCTTAATAGTCCAAGACTATTGTGTGTCACTAAGTTGTAACAAAATTTGTAACCTAAATGTGAAAACCAAAATTTGCACCTAAAATGTATTGCAAGTAGTGTAAAAATATTTGTTTTAAATATTACTCAAAGTATGAGTGAAAAGTAGACCTTTCAAAAGTACTCAAGAGTAGTGAGTAATGAGTATTGCACTTATTGTAAAAGGTTGATGTGTTTACATGCAATTTGTGCGTGTGTGTAAACGTAACGTTCTGTAGTGCATTTAGTTCATGCATTTTAGTCATCATACAGTAAACATTCATCATCTTCTCATCAGTGACGTGGATCTAAATAGTCTCTCAGTCATTGTGTGTAAAGATTTTTTATCTTTTGGGTTATGAGGTTGTTCTGTAATTATGCCATTTGATTGGGCGGGAATCACAGGACTGACTATTCTACTTTAGCCAATCACCATAGACAAGAAAAAATATATATTTATATTAAAGTAGTGACTGCAGGTTGAATGAAAATAGTGAAGTAAAAGTACCGATACATCACTTAAAATGTACTCAAAAGAACACATTTTTAAACTACTTAAAGTACAATTCCTGAGAAAACCTACTTAGTTGCAGTAATTTGAGTATTTGTGATTTGTTACTTAACACCACTGCTGGCTATGGCACAATCGCTAGCATAATTTACATGGAGAAACCCATGTTTGTGTAATCTGGATTTTGGACTAATTTACACGCCTTTGAATTGTTCAGGATGTTCAGAGCCAATGGGGATGAAGTCTGGCCACATCCAGGATTACCAGATCACAGCCTCTAGCATCTTCCGGACTCTTAACATGGACATGTTCACCTGGGAGCCTGGAAAAGCACGACTGGATAAACAAGGGAAGGTCAACGCCTGGACATCTGGACACAGTGACCAGTCCCAGTGGCTACAGGTATGATTAATTATAATGTGTTCAGACGCTTAGAGACTGCTTTTTCGTCTGTTATTGACTTTGATTCTATAGAATATGTCACGGATGGTTGCATGAAAGCAGACCCAGTTGCAGCAGTGAACAATACAAAGGTGTTTATTGACGGAATTAGGCACAAGTAGGCAGACATGGGGATGACAAGTTCCAAACAGTAGGGGGAATAACACAGGGAAGCCAGTGGTAGATGACATCAAAATGAACAGCCAGCCAAGAGTAGAAGCAACAGTGGTCAAGACCAGAGCTAGATCGTGAAGCAAGCCACGTAAACTCCAGACTGGTAGGCCAGGGAAGTCAGACAGGACATCAAAAATATACAATAAAATAACAAACTAAAAGTAAAAAAAATTTTAAATTAAATATAAATACCAGTAGAAAGAGAACTAGACTGACTTGGGTAATCGGATGAAACAGAAACTGAAATGAAAGACTTCTAGAATCTTAAAGAAAGAAATAAACAATCATAAAGACAACTAATATTCGACTACTAATACAAGACTGAGACTGACAGAAAAATAGAACACAAATGGTTCAAAGGATAAAAGCAAGAAAAAAGATTAGAACACAAAATTAAGTAAACACTAGGAACAAATAAAGAAAGTAGTAGCTGCAAACAAACAATAAGTAAACCAGACTGGCAAGACAAAATGCTCAGTATAAGGCTAGGATACAAGACAAGCTCACATGGAACGAACCAGTAAACAAATGAGAAAACACACACAATATATAGAACAAAGCACACGAGAGACAAGGTGGTGAAAACACGAGGTGAAAACAATCACACTGGATTTATTTCCTCCTTGACTTCCATTCATGCGCACGCAAATGCGTCAGACATGAACCGCAAGCTTGTGCGACGAGTTTCGCAGTTCACTGTGGTGTAAAGTTCAAGCTTGGTGAACTCAAAATAATATGCAATTTTTCAATTTTTCTAAATTGCATCACGTGACTGCCTAAGACCAATCAAAGATCAAAACATGACTTCTCTGGACAGAAATGTATACGCTTCCTTTTTAAACATCTAATCATCTTGTTTAATCCCACTGCTTTTCGCAGCGCGTACGACAGAATTTCGCATACTCAAACTCTAGTGTGACCGCAGCATAAGAGGGAGGGTTAATTGAAAGCAAGGAGGAAAGACAAAACTAGCACATGGCCAACACAAATTAAGGCAACGTAAACAAGCACAGGACAAACAGGGAAACATTACACACTGACAGGACGAACAAGACTGTCAGGTCAGGACCATGACAGAATAGCTGTGAATGATTAAATGCTAGTTTGAAATGTGAGTTTTAATGGAAAGATGTTAAGAGAACAGCACAGAGGTGTATTTAAACAACATTCAGTGTTCAGATGATCCCTAACAAAGAACCTTAACAAAGATCAAAGCTTCATCACGAGGTCACGATTCATGCTTTTTAGCTGCCAGAATCAAAGTTTCAACAAAACCCCACTTATCCATTCTCCCTGGAGTCTTTCTTTTTATCTTGTTCATTCACAGTTCATTAAGGTAAGCGATCACCTCAAGCTTCATCTGAATTTGCTCAGTTTGCTTTTGCTGTAATTTAAGCAAACTGATAGCATCTCTATTTAAGCAGTTATTTGTTGTAATTATATATAGTGTATTTATTTATATATTTGTTTAATTGTTTACACTTTTACCATTTTTATAATGATTTTATTCTGCTTTCTAATGTAATTATTCCTTTAACCCTCTACTGCATGGTGTTGCCATTTGGCAACACAATATTTAAGTTAATTTCCCTGCCACTGTTTCTTTAAAACCAACGTTCTAACTTTTTTGTTGGAAAGAGAGGACCTTATGGCCCCATGGTACCGTTCGGTTCGGTACGCTTTTATGGCCGTTTCCACTGTCAAAAGGTACCTCTAAACAAACCATACCCTACCACTTTTTGGGTATCCTTTGCAAAGGCTACCTAGCATGACAAAAGTGTACCAAAAGATGGAGCTAGATGCGTAGCTGTACGCTATTAATTTTTAATTTCAGTCATGCATACACAAGCAGAAGAATCAAATCAAAGAAACCGCCATTTTAAATACACAGCCGAGACATTAGACCGCAATAATGAATACATATAATAATGAGCCATGGTTGACCCGAGCTCAGACAAACCTTGTTGTTATCTTGATGAACAGCCACAAAGCCAAGAAGAGCAAATTCTGCCGTGTCCTGTTTTTGTTTTACGAGGTCGTCTAAAAGTACAAGTGGTTTAATTTTCTCCAGGAAGCTCGCGATCGTTCATGTGCCTGTCTATATTTGAAATAACAAACTTCTTGAGCTGACGTGTAATGTGTGCACAAATATTGAAGTGCTTTTGACATCCGATCCTTTCATTAACAGACAAACGCGAGAGTGAAGCGTGAAAAAACAAAGGAAAAGACCAAAAACACTAAGAAACGAATGATTCTTTCACCAACCTAAAACATAAACAAACTGGCCATTAGTTTAGCCAATGATGTGCTTTGGTTAAGTCACATGATGTGCAGTGTTTTTCTGTGGTGCGATTTCTGACAGACTGGAGTATATTGTAAGTAGTTGCTGAATGCAAATGAAAATGTCAATAAAAACAAAGGATCAGCTCATGTGAGATCCACAAAAAATCTCCTTCATTAAGTTATGACAACATATTCATCAAATTCATCTAATATCAAATTAGTTTTCTGTAAATCTACCAAATTGATGTGTTGCCAAATGGAAACACTGCGCAATAGTGCAATTTGCAATATTGCAATAGGTTAGCTAGCTAGCAAGGTCAGCTATGATCTTTTTAGTAGTAATAGTAACAACATGAATGCTAGTAATATAATGTTAACATGCCATATGTTAATGGCATTTTCATGATGGATAAAATCTCATTTTAATGCCAATACTACTTTTGAATAGATATGAATACAGGGAACAGTGTATTAGCGAGCACCACCATGTTCTATGGTAAGTGAAAGAAGAAACAGGACAGAACTGGCTCTTCTTGCAGATGAAAGTGAGGATGAGATTGGTTTTAGTGACCATGAGAATGATGCAGATTGGACATTTGATTAGAGCAGTGGTGGAGACAGTTAAAGTAAGCTAGCTCAGAGGCAGATAAGACAGGCGGAGTAAAGTATATTGTGTAATATATAAACATTGTTAGCTAGTAGCTACATTATCCTGATGCATCTGGATATATTAGACTTGATGTTTATTTGTTATAATATTTACTGGAGGAAATATTTATATCCACTGTATGTTGCACACATAATTATACAATATTATGTTGTTTTCAAAAATTTTTAGCAAAAAAGAATGGAATAAAGGGAAACTGTTGGTTGTTGAAA
Organism: Danio aesculapii; assembly: GCF_903798145.1. NCBI lineage: Eukaryota > Metazoa > Chordata > Actinopteri > Cypriniformes > Danionidae > Danio > Danio aesculapii. The sequence continues at coordinate 47,726,731 of NC_079439.1, read as the reverse complement.
AGTATGAGTTGTTGGAAAGTATGTATAAGGTGTCATTTATAAGTTCTGTGTTAAAGCTTATAATACTGCAACACTAAGTAAATCATTTCATTCATTTTATTTTCGGCTTAGTCCCTTTATTTATACGGGGTCGCCACAGCAGAATGAACCAGCACATTTTTTACACAGCGTATGCAGCCACAACCCATCTATGGGAGACATCCACACACACTAATTCACACATACACTACGGACAATTTAGCCTACCCAGTTCACCTGTACCATATGTCTTTGGACTTTGGGGGAAACCAGAGCACTCAGAGGAAACCCACGCAAATGCAGGGAGAACATGCAAACTCCACACAGAAACGGCAACTGAGCCGAGGCTCAAACCAGCGTCCCAGCGACCTTCTTGCTGTGAGGCGACAGCACTACCTACTGTGCCACATGTTAGTATATAATTTCAAACAACAAAATTATTAATTATAAGGAAAGTTCTAAATTTGAAATTTCTAAGTGGGATCCACTGTTGGACGTTGTTGCCATATGGCAACATATCATAAAGTACCTTAAAAAATTTTCCCCTTTTTTTTTTACAGCACTCCAAGTTAAGCCATTCTAAGAAAACAGTCAAATATTTTTTTTATGGATCTATCCTAATGCGTGCAGTAGAGGGTTTTAATGGCAAAGCTGAATTTTCAGGACTCAAATACATGTGACAATTTACCTCCACACTTTCATTTGAATGTCATTTTTTTTTTCATTTTTTATTAATTTTGATTGACAGCTCTGCATGTAATAGATGTGTTTGTGCCATTTATCAGAAGACATGGACTGTGGTTCATGAGACCAAGGGATATAATGAAATGGGAGTAATTTTCTGGCTCATGAGGTGTTAAAAGTGATTAATATCGTAAGATTGCTGAATAAATGCTCCAGTGCAATCGCAGAAATTGAGGGAGCGCGAGACACAGTTGGGCACGTTTCAAACATCAGTTGCCATGGCGAACTGTGGCCTTCTGCAGTGCCCCAATGGAGCAATCAATACCAGTGGCATCGCAGAATGACTTTAGGCTTAATAGATTAATGGAATTAATCAAGCCTAATGACAAATTAAGTATTGTAATTAATCAAGACAATTGCAGTACTACACAGGCAAGAATCACCTTACAAACTGCAGTAACGTCAGAGACATCTTGACCCAAGTGCGCACATCTCAAGGATCTGCCATAGAGATGTGCTGAATCACACAACATCAAAATCCTGAGCTTGTCAGAGTGTGTCAGCAGTGCAGGTGCTTTTATATCTATTTTAGGTCCATTGATTTTGGGAAAAACAACACTGCAGTTTTGTCTTGGTATTTGCAGTCTGTTTAACAAAGTACACTGCCCTGTAAAAAAGTATTTTTTAAGTTTACTTAAAAAAATTGTGCCAACTCATTGACTAAATTAAGTAATAGTTAAGGAACAAGGGAAAACCCACGCAGACACGAGGAGACCATGCAAACTCCACACAGAAACACCAACCGGCCCGGCAAGGACCAGAGCCGACAGAGATCTTGTTGTGGGGCAACAGTGCTAACCACTGTGCCCAATCTAGGTGAAAGGGGGAGGAGAAGGGGAGGAAGGGGGGTTTCTTCCAGACGAAGATAGTTGTGGAATGAAGACTGTGGTTATTTATAGTAACTTAGGAATCATATGATTGGAGGATCATGGTTAGCTAAAGCGGGACTGGCTGTGGTCAATCGTAAGTACGTAATCCTCTCGAAGTTAGTTTATAAATAAAATTAACTTATTTAATTTAAGTTCAACCGCAAACAGAACCTTACAATGCACAGGTCTGATATCTAAACATTTCAGAGTGCCACGAGCAGTGGGGGAGTGAAGGAACGGCGCGCGCTTATGACATAAGAAGCTGCGCTATGGCAGTTCGCATGCTGAAAGTCCATTTGTGTTTATGTGGGTACAACCACCGTTGTCCAGGAAGAGAGATGTTAATGGTTGTAGGTGTTTAATGTTTTATGTATTTATTTGTCTGTTAATCAGACGTGAATGTTTCATGTTTAAAGAAATGCTGTTAAGGCAAGTTTAAAGGAAGTATATTTTAAATACATACCTGAATGGTTTGCGCCAATCGTATAAAAAGGGACGCCAGACTCCAGATCGGGGTCAGTTAACCTGGAGAGCGAGCGTGCTAAAGCAGAGCCGTGAGCAATTTTTTAGTAAGTGGATACTTGTATACAGTGGTTACGTTTGACTTGTTTTTTTTTCTCACTTTGATTATTTTTGTGTTGTATACATTTGTCTTTATATTTTATTTGTTCGTTTGAAACTTTGTATTTTTGTATATATATTTTTCTATATATATTTTGGGGGATTTTTGGGACACTGTATATATATTCGCACTGGACTATATTTCACACATCCTTGTAAATAAATACCACCTTTTTGGGGGTTATTAGTGGTACATCATAGTACATCACATATCAACCTCACATTCAACCTGACTTCAATGCACTTATTCAGCCAAACACAGCCTTGAATTTTCTTGCTGGACATAAATAATAAATGAATGAATGTATGAATGAATATTAACTAAGGTGAAGCAATCAAACAAACAACCCTGTGGCATTTAAATAAAGTTGATATTGTGATGCTGGTCTTTAAAATACTTGTGTAAAGTTTATCTTTTTTAAACTTAGTTTTTATGAATGTTTATTGAATAGTTCACAGAACTAAATAGGTTTTTATTTTTTTTATACAAATTAAATGTATTGATCTGGCCTTCTAAAACCGCCCCAGAGTCATATGTGGCCCCTTGGAAAAAATAATTGCCCACCCCTGATATAGAGCACGATTCCAAGCTAAAAGTTCATTTGCCTACATTAATTTGGCTGGCTTAAAAAAACTGCACTAGACTGATGCAAATGAACTCTTGTATTGCTGTGCAGTTTGTTTTAGTGAATTAAAATGCAGGCTGAAGTCAAACAGAGTCGCAAACAACATTATCTTTTACATCTGTCGCAAATGTTCCCTCCATTAACCAATCAAAAAAACAAATCATGCTGCTTTTCCGGGGACGTCTGAGGTCAAACAAACCACTCACATTAAAATGTATATAAATCCCGTTGACAGGTTTTGGAGCTGTTTGAATGAACCAATTACTCAAATACACTGCAAGTCAGCTTCTTTTTTTTGTCTGTTTGGACAAACTCCATTGCAAGAAGGCCTTTTTTGAAGTTTGTGTTGATTGCTTCCAAACATGCTGAGTCGACCAACAGACAGCAAAGAGACGCCTATTCTCATCCTTTTACATCTGTCTAGCCTGCCCGAGTCTATCTCTGGCTTTTCTCCCCTTGAATTCTTGAAAAATTGCCTTTTCAACTGGTTCCTCTCCCTCCTCTTCTTGTGTAATGAATCGATTTAGTGTCCTCATTTGTGGTTTCCTGTGTCGTCTCCACTACTCAAACAGAGATGTGACCTCAGTCCCACACTCAGATCTTTTAGCTTTCGTCAGGCACGCATGAGAAAGAGCGCTTACATTCATTATGCATCTTAAACCCGCTCATTACAGACTGTATGCATGGACAGTTTGAGAAATCTCAGTAGTGGTTTTTCCTCACCAAAGATGAAGACTGGAATTTACAAGAAATTATATCTTAAGTCAGCGTTTCTTAAGCCAGGGTACGTCTCAAATAGCCAGGAGGTCTGTGGAAAATTTCTGAATTGGGAACAAAAATCTTGTCAAAACCATGACAAGCAATATGATAGAGCGCAACCCAGAGTTTTCCAGAAGCCTGGGGTCTGCAAAGACATTTCCCACCCATTTTCTCCATATATGTGAAACGTTTGGTTAGCTTTTATTGAATTTGACTTGGCCTGTGTTGTTTAGATTGAATGCCATTACAAACTGTCTTTGATTTACTATTTGTAAGCATGTTTTCAGATTTTTATCATGTTCTGAATACAGGTAAAACTAAGGGATTTAAAAATTAAATGTGAATTTTTACATGGTAGCCGACCTCAGTGCAGTTAAATGGGACACTACATAGGGTATAGGCTAAAGTTAGGCTACTTATGTTTTCAGATTTTGTCCTTGTTATGTTACATATACTTTTTTTACAATCCAAATAGTTTCGCTGTTTATGATGAATATCGTTACAATTTGTGTTTTAGGCCATATAATATTTGTAGCCTATGTAAATTGGAGGCGGCACGGTGGCTTATTGGTTAGCACTATTGCCTTACAGCAAGAAGGTTGCTAGTTGAGTGCCGGCTGGGCCAGTTGGCACTTCTGTGTGTAGCTTGTATGTTCTTCCCGTATTCGTGTGGGCTTCCTCTAGGTGCTCCAGTTTCCACTACAGTCTAAATAAATACTAAATAGTTGAATTGGATTAACTAAATTAGTCATAGTGTATGAGTGTGTGAATGAGTGTATGGGTGTTTCCCAGTGCTGGGTTGTAACTGGAAGGGCATCCGCTGCATAAAACATATGCTGACGGTTTATTCTGCTGTAGCGACCTCTGAAATAGAGACTAAGCCGAAGGAAAATGAATAAATGAAAGGTATTTGGGCTATGCTTGCTATGCCATGTAGGCTTATTGCAGATTGAGATCTTTTCTGCAATATATATAGGAAACAAGCTTTTAATCATGGAAACCAGACCTCCAAAACCTTGATTTTTATAATTTCTTTTTTTGCTTTTTATGCTTTATTTTAAGGGAACAGAATTGCTGATATTATTATTAGGTTTACTATATCCTGTGTGAAGATTCTGAAATGCACGCAGGCTATAAAGGCCTCTAGTTTGTGCATAAATCAATTCAAATTCATCATAAATAAACTTAGACTTACCTGGCGTATTTCACCTTTAGTTTATTTACAAAATAATAATATAATTGGATACAGCACAGATAAATTCATATAGTAACACAATGAAATCCAATCAACTCATTACCTGCATTGGTGGACTTCTGTATCTGTATTTATTTATTTATTTATTTATTTATTTATTTATTTATTTATTTATTTATTTATTTATTTATTTATTTATGATTTAGGGAACTTTTACTTTTATTTCATTACCTTACAAAAGAAAATATTATACTTTTTACTCAACAATATATCCTAAAGGAAGTAAAAAGTAATTTTAAAGTGGACAAATTGTCACCACGTTCAGCATATGAATATGGTTTCAAATGTGTGGTTATCAAAGCATGACAAGTTTTGATAGTTCAACATCCTTGGAAAAAAGTAAATACATCAGTAAGTACCTTTACTATTAACATTTAAACAAATTATAAAATCAAGTACTTTGGTAATTTTTCAAGTAATATTGAAAAATGAAGGCTATATAGTTCTACTGGAGTAATATTTTATTTGCGGGTCTGTACTTTTATTCAAGTGCATGATTTGTACTTTTTGTCCACCAATGTTTAACTGCGGTGACTTTTTCTGATAAATTCATGATTGGAAAAGACTACCAAAATATTAAAACCAATTATCATAATGTTCATAAAAAAAACTAAATTTAGTTTTGTTAAACATAATCGAATAGGCTACATGTGTAACATAGAGTTAGGGTACAATGGAGGTGAGGGTGCAAATGCAGTTTATTAACAGCTTAGTCAAACAGACAATGATCAAACGGGAACAAACGGAATCATGAGGGTAATCCAATAGTGTAGTCGTGGTCACAGGCAGAACAAACACGATAAACAAAGAAAGAAGGCAAGGGTCTAAAGACACGCTAAAACTAGACAAACACTTTGCAATTTTACCGGTAAATATAGAACAAGACTCAGCAGTGTGCGTGTGAGAGATGAATATAAAGTCTATGTAATCAGTCAATGATTCCGGCTGTGTGTGTGCAGTCAGTGAGAGAACTGGAACTGGTGTGTGTGTGAGGTGTATGATGGGATTTGAAGTCAAGTTCTGTGTCAGATTTGTAGTTCTCCAGCAATCTAAACTGCCAGATCGCTGGTGATTGTGACAATATGATTGTATTACATTATTTGCAGATTGTAACCATCATATCTATTTTTTAAGGCAAAACTGTTTGCCACTTGAAAAAAAAAAATGTATTTTGATATTTTTGCACACAAAGTCACACTTTTCATATATCACGACACCCCACCTGTGGTGGCAGAAGGAAAACTTTGGTTGGTAAAAAAAAAACTGTAGACACTCCAAATATATGTCTACAAGCCTTGAGCTAAATTCAGAATTAATCACATTATAACATCCGATTGGAAGTATAAACAAATCAAGGTACAAGATAACGCTACAAGTTTATGTGCTTATGATTGACCATTCATAATCCTAATTAGATCTGCAATGATGCGACCATATTGATTTAAGTGTTTGGACGTGTTTATTTATTTATTCATGGTAGCCCGGCTATCAATCTCAAGATTGTGTAAAGCAACCTCTCCTTTGTGCTCAATATAAAAGCGTTTATAACCCTGCAATGGCCTGTTATCTGTCTGGAGCTCTTCACATTGTTAAGACCAAATTTATCATTACCCTCTAGAGGGGTCTTTCCTTTGACTAGAAAGACTTTATACTAACAAAGACATGACTTTTATATGTTAATTATAGCTTGAATGTGTGATTTCACAGACATATTGCAAAATAATTTATTTCATTTTAAGTCAAGTAGGAATATGTTAATGTCATGTTGGTTTTGTTAGAGGTCACTTATGTCTTTTGAATTGTTCTCTTTGTACTGCAGCCTTACAAGAATTTGACTTTGTATTTCATTCGGCCTGGGGTCGTTTCAGATGATTTCTTACACATTCATTTCGTCAGAAGATTTGTGATAAGGTAGACATTATACTGTTCGCTAAAGTTTGGGCTTACTAAGATTTAAATTTTTCTAAATGTAAATTAGTTAAAAAATGTAGTTTTATTTGGCACAAATGCGCTCAGTTTATCAAAATTAAGTGATTACAATAATTTAAATGCTTTTTTACCTTACTATTCATCAAGAATTCAGGATACTGAAAATTCAGCTGTCATCAGGGAAATACATTACAGTTTTATTAAAATAGAAAACACACACTCACTTTCCTTTGGCTTATTCCCTTATTTATCAGGGGTCGCCACAGCAGAATGAACCGCAGATTACCCTAGCACACGTTTATGCAGCAGATGCCCTTCCAGCTGCAACCAAGCACTGAGAGTACACTAACTCGTGAACCCCCAGTGCTGGGAAACATCCGTACAATCTCTGAAGGAAACCCACACAAACACAGGGAGTACATGCAAACTCCACACAGAAATGCATCTTTAGAATAGAAAACACTCTTTTAAAATTATAGTAATATTTCACAATATTTTATAACAAAGAAATATATCTTTGGTGAGCATTAGAAACTGAACATGAAGTGAAGGTCATTTCACACTGAGCATGTTGAAGTGTGTTAGGTTACCTAAAAACTTATTCAATAAGTACTCAATAAGAAATGCAATTACTTCACACAATACTTCTTAAAATCCAAGTACATATAAAAGCATACAGAATACAAATTAAACACTTTTTATTCTTTAAATTTGAGTCACATGCATTTAGCTTTACTGGAAAATAACACATTTTTTTAATGAAACATATGTATCAAAACACAAAATGCTTTAAAGAAATATTCATTCATTCATTTTCTTTTCCGCTTAGTCCCTTTATTAATCTGGGGTCGCCACAGCGGAATGAACTGCCAACTTATCCAGCATTTGTTTTATGCAGCAGATGCTCTTCCAGCTGCAACCCATCACTGGGAAACACGTACACACTTATTCACACACACTACGAACAATTTAGCTTACCCAATTCACCTGTACTGCATGTCTTTGGACTGTGGGGGAAACCGGAGCACCCGGAGGAAACCCACACGAACATAGGGAGAACATGCAAACTCCACACAGAAACGCCAACTGACCCAGCCGAGGCTCGAACCAGCGACCTTCTTGCTGTGAGGCAACAGCACTACCTACTGCACCACTGCATCACACCCTTTAAAGAAATATTGACACCATATTTCATTCATACCATGTACTGTAATGACGTTAATTTCAGTTCATTGTTTTTTAAGCATGTGTTGTCTGACAAATCTAACTCTCTTGAGTTAAAGTTCTTTCTCAATATATCTGTATAACATAATTCTAATAATATTAATAAAAAAATAATTAAAAATACATAAATAAATATATTAATAATAATAATAATAATAATAATAATAATAATAATAATAATAATAATAATAATAATAATAATAATAATAACCTGCTTCTATAAACTGATTTATACAGAACTGATGAATTTAATCAACAATATTTTTAACAAGTATACCATAAATAAGTAACTAACTAAATGACCAGAAATTAAATGTAATTTTACTTGGTTCTTGTTGTTGTTTTACTTTTTTTCAGTGTAAAAATAATCTAATAACACTAACGTGTTACTTTGTTACTAATTACACCCAATATTGTTGTTAATGTTGTTATTAAATGATGTAAATTGCTGACATTCTGTGCTTTCACACCAAATGCAAAACCATTACCTTTTATATTTCTCAGAGCATTTTCTGATCTCAGACATCAATGATAACAAACCTTTGACATACATTATTTAACATGACATTAAAAAAACCCTCACTTTGTCATGCTGCGATTGTCAAATCTAGTGGTAGCTTCATAGGGATCTTTTGTTTAAATTCAAGATCATCAATGACTACGTTTACATGTACATCAATAATCTTATTATTTGCCCTAATCTGTGTGTATGAAATATCCTGTCGCAAAATGCGGTGAAAATCCTACATGACGGTAATAGTTTGATTGTGATGTTTACATGTCCGTACTGCAGTTCAATAATGCCACTAAAATCAGCATACTCCACATGTCTTAACTCGATTTCTGTTTAGTTCGATTATGACCTTAATCTGATTAAATTAATCAAAAATCGCTGGTTACACGGTAGACTCTTAATCAGAGTATTGTCTTTATTGTATTAAAATCAGATTATTGGTGTCCATGCAAATGTACTCACTGTGACGTAGATCATGCCTACGCACTATGAAAGGGCTCAATATTGACCCCAATTTTTTATAAATGTAACTGTAAGTAGAAACAGAAAACATTGTTTTTACTAATTTAAACAGATTGTGTTTAAGACGTACAAACATTTTTAACGTTTGAAGTCAACTGCACTGCTGTTAGTACTGTACATTACTGTACTGTACTGTACTGAGTGAAGCTCTCAGTAAAGTATCGCAGATTGTAGTCATATTGGAGTCCTCAGAAGTGGCCTGTGAGAGGAGAGACTCCACTGTGAAAGTTGCACGCTACACATATTTTGTTAGCATCCTTACCTGATTTGCATAATTCCTTTAGGGAACTGGGTGCTAAAACAGCGCAGTCTGCATGTGCTAATAAACAGAGTAATCAGCGGGCATAATTCATTCTTAGTTAATTCCCCGCTTAATCTCTTTATCAGGGAATTTAATGTACCTCCACCTTGTTTTAGAATTACCAACCTTTTAGCTTTCCCATTTTCTTTCTGGCAACTGACCAACCTGTTGAATTGTTCTGTGTTTTGGCTGGCCTCCCTTGATGTTGCCGCAGGCACTGTTTCAGAAGAAGATAGAAAATCGCTGTAGTCTGAGCTAGCCAGTTTCATACGGTGCTTTATATTCACTGTACAGTATTGTGCGTGAGGTATGAGAGACCAGGGTCTGACTACAGTATTAATACAGAAAACATCTCTTTGGATTTCTTTCTTTCAACGCTATTTACAGTCATTTCCACATCCTAGCAAACATTTCATTATTTCATTTCAAGGTTATGAGTTTGTGTAGAAAAAAAGTAAAAATGAACCCTTATGCACTGTTCAAATTTACTACCCTTTTGTCATGTTCAGGATGAAAACGTACACTGAATTAAACTACAGTGAAAATGCATCAGATAATTCTAATTTTTTTCACATAAATCTGTTAATCAACCTCAGTCCTGATCAAAACTACTAAGTGTTTTTTATTTTTTTTAATTTACAAGATTTTTTACAGGAAGTTCACAAATAATGTCACTGATCTGGTGAAAAAAAACACATAAAATGACGTATTTTCAATATAAAAAGTAATTATGGACTGGATTTTTTTTTTACCTTTTATCACAGTCTTGGACATGTGAATGATTAGTAACAACATTGGCTTTGATTTATTGTTATATTTTCATTTGTTCCCCCTACTTTACTGTTGGTGGCTGTTTTTGCCCCATTGGCTTCCATTATAACCACATTTGATAGTTCATAAATACACAGTCTTTGTTTTTGTTTACTCCATGTAATTCTGAGAGCTAAGATGCATATTTTTCTTTCTCAGACACATCAGGGTAAGTGCGCAAAGATCACTCTCACACTCTCACAGACACACATACACACACTTTAATTAACTGTTATAGTCTATATAAAATCCAGAAACTAAGCTTGCACACGTCTATCTAAAGGGTTAATGGTGCCAACTGACGATCAACATTAAGAATTAGAATTTTTACTTCTTACCATCTGGGAAAACCACCAACTATCAAAACTGCAGGATTATATGGTGTCATGGTTTTGTATTAAAAAAAATGGTTATAATGGAAGCTAATGAGGCAAAAACAGCCACCAACAGTAAATTATAGAAAAAAAAAATGAAAATCAATCAAAAACAATGCATCAAAGGCAATGTTGTTTCATGTGTCCAAGACTGTGATAAAAGGTGAAAAAAAATCCAGTCCACAACTACTGTATATATTGAAAATATTTCATTGTGTGTGTGTTTTTAAACCAAATCAATGACATCATTTATGAATTAACAGATGTATGCAAAAAATATTTTTAAAAATATTTATCTGATGCATTTTTGCAGTTTAATTAAGTGGATGTTTTCATCCTAAGATTATAAAATGGTAATAAGTTTGCCCAGAGTGTATTGAGTTTTTTTTTTTTTTTTCCAAAGCTTTTTCTCAAAATATGTGTCAAAATAAGATTTGTCATCAAAAATCATTCTGCTAGCTGAAACACAGATAAGTTATGGCAAAATGAAGACTCAAATCACCCCAGAGTGAATGAAAACATCTCCAACAGTACATAAGGGTTAAGAATGAAAGGGGACGTTAAATTGTTGCTGTTTTGTGGGGGAATGCTATTTTAAAAACATATCCTATGTTAGACAAACAGTAAAAAAAAAAATATTGGCATTATTGTTTTGTTTTTTGTTCCATTTCATAGATCACAACAAATTCCAACTGTATACAATATACACTAAAAATGCTGGGTTCCACACAATTCTTTCATGTTTTCCCTACACAATCGATTAAGTTAACTTAGTCGTTTTATAAATTTAAGTAAAACATATCAATAGAACATTTCCCAATGATGGGTTGCGGCTATAAGGGCATCCGCTGCGTAAAACATGTACTGGATAAGTTGGCGGTTCATTCCGCTGTGGTGACCCTGGATTAATAAAGGGACTGAGCCGAAAAGAAAATGAATAAATTAATGAATGAACATAGAACAATTAAGTTGTCGCAAAAACCTTAGGACCTATGTCGTTTCAGATCATTTTCAATAAGTAGTCTGAACAAGCAGTAAAAGTCATGTTTTGAGTGTAAGGTTGCCTACAGATTCTGACTTATGATAACATATGGTGTTATGACTGTAGTCAACTATACATCATTTGCTTTGCTGTATGTTTTCATTGTGATATCCAGCTTTCTGACAGTTTTATTTTCACTGTGTGCAAACCAACACTATGCATCAAATGGTTATGTATATACATAAATGTGCTAGATTTGAATGGTAAGGAAAGCCAGTGTTGCATTTGAAAACCAATGTATATGTAATGTTGTAGTATTCTTGGTGTTGACAAATCTAGGATTTATTGAACAATCACATGTTTTCTGCCTTCTTTAAATGTACTGTATCATTCTTTTTGAAGGTCTTGGTATTGATTGCATTTGAACTAGGTGTCATTAAGATTACTTTCAAGACAATCAAGACCACAATTCCAAGGTAATAAGTAGTTAAGTTTAAGTAATATACATTTTTAGACACAAACTTGACGGCAAAAAGATGTCTTAAAAAAAGTGCACAGAAGTGCTGTGCATTCATGAGCAGTGCATAGGTGTTTTGTTACTGACAGAAACAACTGCTTTAAACAAATCAATAAAGCAGTACTTCTCCAAGTCTGCACTGTGGATCCAGACCCAGAGAGAATTCAATCCAGACCCACCTCCATTCCATATTTTGCATAAACGCATGCTAACCTTGTAATCTTGTTAGTTCTTTAATGTCTTTTTGTCAATGTTTAAAGTTTTCCAGTGTGACGCTGTTATCATGATGTCCAGTCAGCTCACTGCAAAAGCAACTGCAGAGAACATTCCTATACACTTACCGGACACTTTATTAGGTACACCTGTCCAACTGCTTGTTAACGCAAATTTCTAATCAGCCAATCACATGGCAGCAACTCAATGAATTTAAGCATGTACATGCTCAAGACAATCTGCTGCAGTTCAAACCAGGCATCAGAATGGGGAAGAAAGGTGATTTAAGTGACTTTAAAAGTGACATGGTTGTTGATGCCAGGCGGCTGGTCTGAGTATTTCAGAAACCGCTGATCTACTGGGTTTTTTTTCATCTCTAGGATTTACAGAGAAAGGTCTGAAAAAGAGAAAATTGTTGATCCCAGAGATCAGAGAAGAATGGCCAGACAGGTTTGAGCTGATAGAAAGGCAACAATAACTCAAATAACCACTCGTTACAACCGAGATATGCAGAAGAGCATCTCTAAATGCACAACACATCCAACCTTCAGGCAGATGGGCTACAGCAGCAGGGTGCCACTCCTGGCAGCTAAGAATAGAAAACTGAGGCTACAATTGGCACAGGCTGACCAAAATTGGACAATAGAAGATTGGAAAAACATTGTCTGGTCTGATGAGTCTCGATTTCTGCAGCAACATTCTGATGGTATGGTTAGAATTTGGCGTCAACAACATAAAAACATGGATCCATCCTGCCTTGTATCAACGATTCAGGCTGCTGCTGGTGTAATGGTGTGGGGGATATTTTTTGGCACACTTTGGGCCCATTAGTAGCAATTGAGCATCATGTCAATGCCACAGCCTACCTGAGTTTGGTTGCTGACCATGTCCATCCCTTTATGACCACAGTGTACCCATCTTCTCATGGCTACTTCCAGCAGGATAACATATGTCATAAAGCGGGAATAATCTCATACTGGTTTCTTGAACATGACAACGAGTTTCTGTACTCAAATGGCCTCCACAATCACCAGATCATAATCCAATAGAGCACCTTTGGGATGTGGTGGAACAGGAGATGGAGATGGAACAGGATTGGCAGCCGACAAATCTGCAGCAACTGCGTGATGCTATCATGTCAATATGGACCAAATTCTCTGAGGAATATTTCCAATACCTTGTTGAATATATGCCACAAAGGAATAAGACAGTTCTGAAGGCAAAATGGGGTCCAACCCAGTACTAGTAATGTGTTCCTAATAAAGTGGCCAGTGAGTGCATGTCATATACTGTATGTACATACATGCAGCATATATTTTATTTTTTGTGAAAATGGCCATACAGAGTATGAATATGGCAGGATGAATGTGCCATGAACTGTGAGGTCCAAGCAACTTCTGCAAGTACTCCTTTGAGAACCGGACCAAAAAGTTGCACCCCTGTATAGTACAGTATAATATTACACTGCAAAAAATGCAGGGTTACTAACTATTCATTCATGTGGTCCCAATACAAATCAATGTGTTGACAAATTTAGGTGGATTGAACATAAAACCATTAAGTTGTCCCAAATAAATTGTTTCAGCTCATTTTAAGTAGTTTGAACAAGCAGCAAAATAATTTTTTAATGTACTTTAGAGTCTGTTCATGTCCAATTTCTTTTTAGTGTGTTTGTTCAAGTTTGCTTTTAATCTATACTCCCCTAAACACGTACCATACACATGCATGGCATCATCGTTTTCAAAGACTTTCATTTTCAGGTGTTTAGCTTTCAAAACGTCCACTTTGTATCCCATTTGTCAGATTTGTGTGTCTTCATTCCTGAAAACAACATTGTCATGTAAAACGCATTAACAAGTTTCCTGATATTGGTTAAAAACCTTGTTGTGTAAACAGCTCCTGAGTCCTCACTGTCATTTTGATGTCACCAAAAGTGTTTTACTTTTCTGACAGTTTGACTGTGCTGCTTTTGTTTTCCAATTACAATACTGTAATATTAGCTTTTTAGACTGATCAGACAGATCATCAAACAGAATGATCTGGACTCCAGTAAGCAGCTTCACAGTGCCAGAGATGGGACTGAGATTACAGGAAGCTTGAGAATGAGATGGTGAAATCTTCCAAAGCAAACAGTGAATATGCTCAGTTCCAGCTGGCAGAGGCATATTAGTTAATTATGCACATCAACAGGCTAACCACATAACACACTAGGAGCCTGCCAGAGTGCACTTGGCTGTTTTGTAGAACTTCCTTATTACAGAGTCATTGCAGCAATACAAGCATATGCTAAATGCTACAGTATGTTGACCTTTCACATGCAGCAACATTTACTACAAAAACCACAGAAGAAACCACACACAAGGCCAGTTAAATGACCTTAGAAACCAACCAACTCGTATGCTTTCCACCTATTAATACGCATACATCTATGGTAGACATTCAGTTAGGAGCAGAACTTTATTAACACATATGATTTAAACAGCAGTTTTAGGTGCTTGTAAATACATTTTATTTGTCAGTTATCTCCCTCTGATTGAATGAATAAATGATGGGTATAGGGATAGAGATTTGTTTTGGACCAAATGTCCAGACAGGAATGATTTTTCTAGAATCGTTAAACTCTGCAATAGCAGGATATGGCATTTAATGTCAAAACATCAAAGTGTGCTATTAGTATTCTTCAATTAAACTACACTGTAAAAAATATTCATGAATTAGCAGTTTTTTATATTTTTTGATTCGTTTTTTTATGCTTTTGAATTGCATTATGGGACCTTGAAATTAACCTTGAAAATGTGATATTTATTAACAGTTCTAATAGTTTAAAGTGATATATTGTCTGTATTGGTTTTGCATATTTCGCAACAAAACCTTGTAATAAACTGTCAGTACATTGTCTCTTATTTTACATACTTATTTCTCTATATATTATTTATTAAACATTATATTATTCAACTTTATTAAACTGTATAGTTAAATTTACCACATTAAAAGTTGACAGAGCAGAGATCAAGGGCTCATAATGCAATTCACAACCTTAAATAACAAGAAAACACTTTTAATGTTATGTTATATTATATTACAAAACATTTCATATGCTAATTTACATATATTTTTACAGTGTATAAAATAATAAAGAATACTTTTAGTCTGTTTTTACATACTTTTTTTTACAAACTGTGTTTACTATTTTGGTTGAGTGGGCTTAATTTATTATTATGTGTTTCACATAATATTACATACTCTTTCAGTTTCAGAAATAAGGTAATGTGTGCTCTTGGATGGGTTAAATAGAGAGACCAAATGACGAGTATGGGACACCATACTAGGACACACCACAGCTTTTCTTCATAATATACTCATAATTTTACATGGAATCCAGATGAAAAACCTAATTGTGAACTATACTTGTGCTTTTAAAGAGCACCTATAATGAAAATAATTTTTTGAAAGCTGTTTGGACAGGATTGTTCACGTCGTTTGTGAGTGTGTGTCCGCTGCGTGTATGTGCGTGAATATCGTAACAATATTGTGTGTGACTCATTGCAGAAAGGCTTGAATTAACTCCACAACAAGTACATCTAACAATCATTGGTAAAGTTCTTACTATAGTATTTGTCACAAATGTTACATGAGATCTGCTTCCTTCATGTCTGTGTGTGCTGTCACACTCTGACAGGCACATGGGAACGGTGGGCGGGGAGAACCAGCATTAAAGGCACAGGCAACAAAAGCAGCTAAATTGTGTTCAGAGCAGAAAATTTTTATATTCTGAAAACTATAATAAATAGTTTGATGCGGGTTTTGAGTTGAAACTTTACAGACACATTCTGGAGGCACAAAAGACTCATCTTAAATCTTAAAAAGGGGTAAAATAGGTGGTCTTTAAAGTATACGTCTATTACACTTGTAGTACACTTTTATATACTAAAAAGTGGGCCAAATTAGTCCTAAGTAGTATTCAAACACTATACTAACAACTATGTCAGGATACCATAAAATAAGCAACTAATTCAGCATCTTAATGCTTAAATATATACCGCCAAGTATGAAATTAATTGTTTATGCACTGCATATTTGCATATCAGTTTCATTCGTTGTTCTGATTTATTTGAAGCTTTGTTGATTCACGTATATCTCCTTGAAGAATTTGCATGTAAACACAGAAAAATCCCACAGCAAGTGAGTCCCATCATCTAATTTCAACTAAGGGATATAATTTTACACTCATTTTTACGTCTCATAAATAAAGTTGTTTGCAGAGTCTGACACTCTTTGTCATCTGATAGTCATATGTTTTCGCAGTTAATTATCTCCTGTGTCATGATGACTACGCTTGACTGTTGCTTTACATTTAATTAAAAGGATCTCCAGCATTCTCTTCTCTTGTGTTGCCAGAATAGTATAGGAGAACATCTAAAAATGCCATGTTCTCTGATTAACAAGTGCTCAGGCTGAACAAGACTCATTACAAAGCAGCAGTGGACTGGCTCTTTAATACACCCCCCAGTGCTTTGCATAAATCACTGTAAATGTCATTAAAGCAATACCGTTTTGGTTAGGATAAGACAACTTATCATAGCAAGCTTCCTGTAAGGGTTTAAATTTACCGATATTAATTGAGCCAATGGCAAATGATTCACCGGACATCTTTTCATCATTCATTATAGACAGTGTAATTAAGGGAAGGGCAACAAAAACTTAAAAAAAATAAAAAAATAATTCACAATTAGTTCACCTCATAGCCTTTGAAAAGTCTAATTTACTCTCTCATGCCTTTGGGATTGTGTCGTACTTGTTGATGTTGCTGCTATTTTGGACGATAGCTTGCAACAGAAGCATCTTGAAGGTGTATAACAGAGCAAAGCGAGTGTTTTTAGTTCTTTCACATGGAGCAGTGAAGTGTAATATTGACATTGGGCTGGAGAAAGCATGACAAGCAAAGCAGGTAAATCTTCTTAAATAACTGTATTAGCCAGTGGTTGCCAATAGCTGTGTGCTAAAAAGGATGTCTGTACACTCTAAAAAAACTTCAATATAGACCATTTCAATAACTATGTTTCCATCCAAAAATGCGAATGCAAAACTGGATTATCGCATAAGAGACGTGCGAATAAAGAGCGTTTCCATCCAACGAGTCAAAGCGAACAAAATCTTCACTTCCTGATTAACTGGCGCCAAATATCAACAGTAAAAACAGAATTTGCTGCTGTAGGAGAAGCTGCGTCAATCTTTTCTCCATCTAATAGATGACTTGCGCATCAGAAGTCATTCCTGAGTGAACGCGCGGTGGCGTTTGAAGGTGTCAGACGCGGAGCACAGACGCTCTTGAATCTGGACGTCATTTATAATATAATAACACTAATGCTTAAACGGAAAAGCATTTTAGATTGACCAAAACAACAGTTCAGATGGTTTACAGTGTGCTCAGCCTGCTGGTTTGTCCATTCACACACATTTTCATCATCACAAAATCTCATGACCTTTTTTTAATGCGCATACTGAAGTTTGTGCAGTAAAAGTGTTTCCATCGTAGTTGATGCGCATCTTTTCTTATCAAATTAAAAGTTTATCCTACTCAGTTATTTTCAAAACTTATGTTTATCTTGGCATTTCCATCAATCGTTTTTTTTATGCACATATGGAAAATGTGCATAAAAATAGGTGGATGGAAACATAGTTAATGTGATGATGTCATTGGCCCATGAACATTTCCTGCTTGTTATCAAACTATTTCATAACTGTAACGAGAGAGTTCAGTCATAACTTAATGTTAAAACTGTAGTCATAACATTATTTTTCAATATGTGGCTCTTTTTGGATTCTCTGAAACTATAGAAATTGAAAATGTAAATCAGGAAATACGTTGGGACCATTGTTTTTGTTTACATCCCTCAAAATGGTCTATAGTCTATATGAAAATTTAATTTTATAGATTTTTTTTCACTGAGTGAAACATTGTTTTTTGAAAGTTTGAAAGACATCTGAAGTACTGTACATTGATGTTTTTGCTATCAGAAATATATGTTGTTAGCTGAAAGTTGCTAGACACTGAAAAAAGTTTTGGATGCTCAATGCATTTGTCAATCTGTCCATTCAAAATACTCCAAAAATATGAAATGCTCTATAAAATCTTTTTTTTGTAAGTTTAATAAAAGAACAATGATAGAATGAAATAAACATATTTAGGAAAAGTCAACATATTTATTGTATATGCCCTTTATTTTAACAAAATTTATTAAAAAATAAAAATATATATTAATTTAAAATATTGTATTTATATTAATTAATAATGCATATTTAAAACAACTGTTTGGGTGTACAAGAGGTTATTAACAATTTGATTAACTAACAGCTTGTACTAGAAGATACTATTCATAGAATAAATAAATGAATAAATAAGTAAATGAATAAATAAATAAATAAATAAATAAATAAATAAATAAATAAATAAATAAATAAATAAATAAATAAATAGTTATACTTTCAGGATTTATTATGATGCAATAAAACTATATTTTCTACAGATGAAAGGCAGTTGTTGCTGAACTTTCTTTAAACTTTTTTTTTCTTTTTAAATGCAGAATTTATGGGAGGACAGAATTTCAATGAATTATTCAGTGCATTATATGTGCACTATTATTTAATGTATACAATAAGCACATTGGCGCACATTAGCACATGGCTCAGTGGTTAGCACTGTTGCCTCACAGCAAGAAGGTCGCTGGTTCGAGCCCTGACAGGGCCAGTTGGCATTTCTGTGTGGAGTTTGCATGTCCTCTCCATGTTGGCGTGGGTTTCCCCACACAGTTCCCCACAAAGACATGCGCTAAAGGGGAATTGGGTAAGCTAAATTGTCTGTAGTGAATGAGTGTGTATAGGGGTTTCCCCAACCCAGGCTAATTCAGAAAATCTAGTCCCGTGGACATTTCTGGAGACCACGAAATACGTTCCGGGAGGTATGTATGGCTGCATTTAGTTTAAGCAAATGCTGCGGGGCGGTGTGACCTCGTTCTTTTTGCCACTTACTGGCTGACCGCTTACCTCTGTGTGGAGGGCTTTCCCGCTGCAACCAGTTTGTCCAGTTAGCTCGTCATGTACGTCAACGGACTTAAGACTCAGAGTGTAGTTACCCATGACAATGGCAACCGGGTTCGAGTCTGAGGAAGAGCGGGTCCAAAAATCAGGTAAGACAAAAACAGAATCCAAAAAATAAAATGAGCGAGTTAATAAAAAGGGTGAAAATCTGAAAACGTAGTAAAAATCAGACGAGGGCTTTTTTCTTTTTCTGGACCTTCGGTTGGGTTTAGGGAAGTAAGTGGGTGGGCGGGTCAATCGGTAAAATTGGTTGGGTTCAGGGAAGGGGGTCAGTCGATTGGCCGGTCGCCCAGTCAATCATTCATTCAGTCAGACGGACGGTCGTACGACAGCGGCCTCTCGCGGATTCGCGGAAACAAAAACTGCAGCCATACATACCTCCAGGGATGTATTTCGCGGTCTCCAGAAACATCCACGGGTCTACGTTTTTAGAATGAGCCTGGGTTGGGTTTCCCAGTACTGGGTTGTAGCTGGAGGGGCACCCGCTGTGTGAAACAGCGTGAAACATATGCTGGATAAGTTGGCGGTTCATTACACTGTGGTAACCCCTGATGAATAAATGGACTAAGCCGAAGAAAAATGAATGAATGAATGAAGCACATCTTAACCCATTTAGATGCTGTGATATTTGCTGGAGCAACTAACAAGTAGGTAAAATGTCCTCTGCTCATGCTCAATTGGAATCCAGAAGACGTAAGAATAAGAGACCAACATCATTTCTTAATGAAAGCTGACATTTAATTTAATTCCCATTATTATAGAATCTTTATATTGATACCAATGATTGGGTGTAACCTCCATGTGAAAAAAAAAAATATTTACCAGTGTATTCTGCATGCAATCAACAATGTTTCATTTTTAATCTTAACACACCAGAATCCAACGTATGCCTATGAATGGCAAACTGTTTTACAGACACCACAACGACGTGAGGCCAATCTAAAGAGACCTGTGATCTGTCTGTGCTAGAACAAATTGCTCAAGTGAAGGAGTCTGGGCGTGGGACAGTAATTAGGAGTAATGCAAGATTGATTCGTACTCAGCGGCAATGCCTTGATTAATGTCAGGCTCTCTGCAAACAGAAACATGTGTTAGTGTTAATCAGAAGGTCTGGTATAATTGCTCTGTGTTTGGGGGGCTGTTTTGGTATGTAACCTGGTGGATGCTTCTGGCGATTGAAACGGGGTCCCTTAGTCAACAACACCAGGCGAATCTCATCGTGACCACAACTCGGAGCTTGCTACTTGCGTGTTGATTAAATTTCTGCTCTGTCGCAGTTGTTTATTGTGTACACACTTCAAAATATGGAACGTGTCAGAAAACTGCTGCCTTGGAAAAATGAGCGAATCGACTTGACAGAAGTTGAAAGGAATTGTAATTGTCTCCTAGAGCAGTAATGATGACTAGCTAAATAAAGGCTGGGGCTACTGCTGTTTTGATTAAATGTCACACATGAAAAATGAAGCTCAACAAGCAGTTGTCGAAGCTTATAGAAAGAAGGATCTGAAGTTTGGTACCATATTTGCTATTCATGGAATCAAAGAAGCCCATATATATATAAGCCATATATATATGTGGCTTAGCTAAATGTCTGCTAAGTGTCATTCTTGTAGTCTAGTCTCCTCTTTAACCTTTCTTCCCCACCCTCAAGCTTAAAATCATATGACATGCATTGCTTCATCCTGAAAGGAATAGCTTTTTTAATATGTTATTTGTCTTATTACCCAGCCTTGTAAAGGAATCAATAGAAATGCTACCTGAAGCCATGTTGTCTCGCTGAACTAATTGTGAGTTGGAAACAAAGTCTTCAGGATTCCAATACAATCATTGAACAGACAACAAAACTAGCATTTTCGTGATTCTTGGTACCAATCCAGAGCTTAAATGAAACGGAACAACTCCCTCAGTGAGTCGAATCCCATTTGAGCTTTGTGGAAATAAGCCTTGATTTCACATATAAAAAAGAAATGCAATTATAAGCATCCCATTTAGTTTTTAATTATGCCATTTACACTCAGAAAATATACAGAAGCATTTCACGGTTGATTCGAATGGGTCAAATCCTGTGATCAGGGATGTAAAGCCAAAAGACATAAACATAACATGTACACACAATCTTATTTACCTACAGATTAGTATTTGCATGATGGCAGTGCTTCAGCTTTTAGTGTTTTATGACAATTCGTTGATTGGTTATATTGGAACAACACCAAATGCCCCACACTGCTTGAAGTAATTCTATGAAGAAAGGGAAAATAAATAAAGCCAAAACATATTTAATAAATAGTGTACTCAATCAAGATCAGAGTAATCAGTAAATCTTTAAAATATAAATATACTGAAATCTTTCACAATTATTTGTCTACTTTTGCTTAAATATTTGTTTACTGTGTGCATACGATGGGGTATACTTGGTCAAATCTGGCCTGCAGTAAGTCAGTCTTCCTCTGGAAATGTGCTGCTACCTGTAGAATGAGAAAATGGCATTTATGTAAATTTTTGTAAAAAAAAATTCATAAATATTAGCAAAGTCCCTTTAAGGCAAGTAATTTCACTGGGCGACCATCTTTGAAACGCCTCTTGGGCAGTATGCTCGGGTATTCTGTCTGAATAGGGAAACATCAAATTCTGTAAAACTGTTTGCCAAGCTAACGATAACAATACAGATAGGTTTCCATAGGTTTCGTTTCTAAACAATTAAACAAAATCTGCATATTTTCAGGCTGCCCAAGCTAATGCGCATGTGCACTCGAAAGGAAAGGGATCACAACACCAACCTCATTTATGGCCATCTTACACATTATCATCCTCTGGATAATGATCGCACTGCTCTTCTGAGGTAATTCACAACTTGGTCTTGATGGTGAATCTCCTCCAGAAATGAAAGCGACTCTTTGTTTTCCTGGTTGTAGCTGTTTGGGTAATTGCTGTCAAGTAATGTGCACCAAAAAAAACTTTGTTTTCAATGCACTTGGTTCATAAAAAAGTACAGATTTCAAGCCTTATGATTTGTTATGTCTGTAAAGCAAGTATTCACTGAGATTCCAGTGTGTTTGTTGATCACCAAACTGTCATAAAGCACACATGTGGTCCGAGTTTCTCCTCTGAGAAACTCAGTCTTTAGTGATCGATGATTGGCTCCTGTACTAGTAGGTGGGGCTTAATTTGCCTTATTCACCGTTACACTTTTCCCCATTCAAAACTATACGAGTGACACATCTTGTGTATTCTATAGTCTTTGATATTAGTCTACTGTAAACATACAAAAAAAGCCCTCCTGTTGTAAGTCAATCTGGCCTCTGGGAATGTGCGGCAGCCTTTAGAATGAGATAATCAAATTTGGGTAAATTATTGTGAATATTTGGTCTTAAATATTTGACAAATGTACATTTATAAATGAAAATACTGGTAAAATATCTTCTTTAATAAGTCAGTCTTCTCTCTGGGAATAACCTTTACCTGAGAAATGTACATTTAAATGAATTACTGTTAATATTTTTCCAAAACATTGTCTACTGTATATAAATGAGAGATCTATTAAAATCTATATAAAATACTTGTAGTAGATTAGTCAGGGTACAATTTTTATACACATATTGAGATATTGCAAATTCAAACCTAAAACAAACTAAGCTTTATAAATGTGGCCAAACACCACATGTATTAGCAAAGGTCTAATCCGCTCTAGAAACATTTATACTGGGAATAACAGACTGACGATAATTTCATATATGTAATTTTACAAGTTATAACACAAATCTGAAGAAGCATTACTTACCAAAAGTGATGACTGAACAATTTAAAAATCTGGTAAAAAATATATGTGTCTGACTTCTTCTGGTGTTTAACTAGCAGTTGGCAAGCTGAATTAATGGTGCATATTCCACCACCTGCTGGATTGGAAGTAGAGGGCACAACTTAAAAGACACTGGTTCACCACATGTTTTTAAGTTAAGTCGACAAACACTCCTATTACAGACTAGTTGGGACAGCAAAAACTTACCAGGTTAAGTTAACTTACCAACTTTGTTGTTTCAACTCACAAAATCATGTTGAAAAATCTAAGGTCACACTTTATTTTGATGGTCCATTTGTTGAATTTAAGTTACATTGCATCTACAACTAATTCTTATTAGATTATAAGTAGACTGTTAGGTTATGGGTTAGGGTTTCTTATAGTCAACAGACATTAAGCAAGACAGTCTTCTAATACTCAAATGGACCATCAAAATAAAGTGTTACCAAAACTAAAATGCAGAATAATTTTTACAACGTATATTGCTCCTGGTCATCACATATTAGAGAGAAAAAGGAGGGAAAAGTTGAATTGTAATATTTCTGTGCCAATGTGTGCTTTATCAGTTTGAAAATTGTTCCAACACCACAGCACCTTATAGTTCATTCTTTGAAGAAGTGTTTTCGCACATTAAATGGAAACTGAAAAAATTTATTTAGCATTGATTATTATTCATTTCACCTTTAGCAAATTGCTGTTTTCCTGTCAATTCGTTTGCTTAAAGAACGTGAACGCAACAGATGTTGGTGTTCACCTGCCAGGAGAAGGCGCTTTCTCTTTTTTTATTTTTATGTGTGAGGTATGCAGGTGTGAAAAAGTCAAGGGCAGAATCACTTTGAAATGATTTGAGATCTTTTTGTAGGCAGATGGTGCTGATGTGCTCCCCAGGGAATTAGCTAGTTCGAGCTGTGCACACAACGCATGGAAGTATATTCACAACCTTGTTAATTCTTAATGAATTCAAGTTTAATGACAAATAATGCACCCACAGTTAGTAATTTGTATAAAACACAATTTTTAACACAAATCTGTACTGTTTTGTGAGCTCATCTAAAGGGATGAATATGTATGCTTTGTAAATCGCTTGTAAATCATTCAAGGAAATGAACAACAGAGAGATTCAGAGCAAACACATGCTAATTTCAAGATACAAAAAAAAAATAATCTGTACAACTGTATCAAATGAAAATGAAAAAGTTGCACTCATAATTAAATAATAAAATTATTGTACAGTTAAAAGATTGCTGAATACCAAAATACAACATACATAAGTATTCAACATGTCACAATTTTTCTCAGAAAACATATTCCTAAAGGTGCTGTTGACTTGAAATTTTCATCAGATGTTGGTAACAACCAAAGAAATACAAATATGCAAAGAAAGCAAAACTGATTTGTTTATTTTCTTTATTTTAAAAATGAAGTTCTGTGTAATAAAATGAAATGACACAGGGAAAAAAAGTATTGAATACATGAAGAAAGCAAGGTGTAGAAAGGCAGTGCAAGTCCAGACAGCAGCTGAAGTCTCTCAGTAGTTATTCAGCAACCCTCTGCCCTTCGTCCTTGTAAATTAATAGTAGCTGCTTCAGTCCAACATCTACATTATCATAATCAAGATGAAACCAAGGTGCACATTTCAGCAAGACAAAGATCTAAAACACAGCCAAGGAAACTCTCAAATGCTTTTAGAAAAAGAAAATCAAGCTGTAGAATGGCCCAGCCAATCACTCGACTTGAATCCAATAGACAATACAAAATAAAGAGATTTGATCGACGAGACCCACAGAACTATCAAGATTTTTACACTCTGTTGAAGTCTGTGAAAAGGTGTCTTTAAGCTGCCATCATTAAAAAAGCTTTTATATAAAGTATTAAATACATTTCAGTAGTTCAGTACTTTCTCCTTGTGTCATTCTATTGTAATACAATTTTTCAGATTTTTTTATGTTCATTTTTTATGTTTGTATTGTTTGGGATTTTACCAAAAAACGGTTAAATTCTATGTCAATAGCCCCTTTAGATTAATTTTCCCCAAATAAAATAAAAAATTGACACGTTGAACACTTTTCCCCCCACTGTTTAAAATGTTATAAAATATGAACAATATAATAATTTAACATTATAACAACAATAAAATAATCATCTGTAGTAAAGTCAACACATATTGTGAATTAAATAGTGCTTTGTTATCTGTTTAGAACATATTCTGTCATTCGTTTCCTTTTTTCTGTTTAGAATATAACTGAGCCTTTAATTCTCATGTATAAGGGTTTTACAAAGCATAACGAGTCCTCACTTTAGATTAGGTCACAAAACTGTATGAATTAGTGTTAATAAAGCATTAACACTATATGCCTGAAAATAAAAAGTGATGTATAAATGTTATTTTGAATAGTTAATTTACTTTCTCATGCTGAATAATAATAATAAAAAAAAACTTTAACTACTCTTAAATGACTGGTTTGTAATTCAGGCAACACTTAATTTAATTTCAAATTTAATAATTAATAAATCCAATTATTAACAGACTATAAAAAATGCAATCATCAAGCACAATATATGTGTGTTTGTCTAAGTCAAGAATACTGCATGTGTAGCTGTATTTATAAACTGCTTACTAATGTCTATTAATGTTGAGTTAGTTCTTAACAATTGGTAAACTTGCTATTTGCTAATGCTTAATAAATGATTCATAGTGTGCAGGTATTATAAAGTGTTCTTATAGTCCAATGACTTTTAGTTCTTAATCTGATCTTCTTCATCCTGTTGAACTGAATGACCTCTTCCAAAATGTTTTTTGGACAAAAGTCCCCTTGTTATTTTAGTTTTAAGAAAAAAAAAAAAAAAAAACAGTAAGACTAAAGCTGAAACATTTCATCTTGACACATGTAGACCACAGAGAGCAAGTGCTATTTGCAGACATGTGGTTTCAGTTTTTCCTACATTTTTGTGGAGGTAAATCTAGAAATTTGTACATCACTTGTAGTGATTTCAGTATTTCTGTGACCCTTCACATAGTTGTGCCTTTGCATGGAGTATTTTATTATTTAATATTTATCATGTTTTTGGAGGTGCAGGTGTTTCAGCTCACCTGCCATGTGCTCGACGAATGTTTTTCACCATTTCCAACAGTGGAGAGTTGCTGATCAGTGAATAAAAGTCACTTTCAAATTTACTTTGAGTCTTTGTGTGAACTAAACCAATTGAAATCTAGCAATGAGGAAAATCTGTTCGTGAGCTTCATCTTAGTTTTCTCTTCATGTGTTCAAGAAATCAAGTATGCGTGTGATTGTTTACATGCTTGGGGGACATTTCCCCCCTGTCTCCTCCAGATCTGAGAGTCACGTAAATGTTAACTCTGTGTTTTGTGAATGATCTAAAAATTAACTAATCCAATTTGAGAGTGCTTCTTATCCTCATCACAGACCCTCTGTTTGATGAAGGCCAATGAAACTTTCACTTTACCCAATTTGAGTTGATTTCCCTGAGTGTCAGCGCAAATTCGATTAGTCGATAAACGGTGTTACTTCAGGAAGAGAGGAGATGCATCTAGCTTCGCAATTCACTTAACATTCTTTAATCATTGCCTCTGTCTGCTTTAAAAAGATTATCACCGCATCACTGTGCACCTCGCGTGTGTCTGTAAGGGTCTGAGGGTCTTATTTACTAACCTCTATGTATTTCCCAACCGCTGGAAGTCACAAAAAATTATCATATAGCTTGAGGCTTGAGGCTCTAGACTTTAACTCATAAATATTCATAATGATGTAAATGAACACAGTTTCTGTGTCTATTGAAGTGATGTTAATTTAAATTATTGAAAGGAAAACTCAATATCCAAAATACTATTCTAAATAATGGACTGGGAGGTTGATGTGCATTGTGCAAGCTGATTAATAAAAAAATATTCAGTATTGAAGTGATTTTGGACATTTAATTTTTTAATTTTTTTGTAAAATTGACATCGTTCTCTCAACATTTAAAAGTAGGTGACACTTTAATTTAATTGTCCCCATTTGGACATTCTGTTGATTATAGGTGTTATGAAGCGGACAGGAGACAGAGGTAAGGAAACGTTAGGGTGTTTATTAAATGACAACAAGGAGCACATGAAGGATAGCCAGGAGGATCAGGAATGATGTTGGGGTCTTTTCCTCCGTGGCTGGGTAACAGGAATACACGAGGATGGACAGCACACACCAGATACAGCTGACAGAGGATGACACAGACTTGGAAGGACTGGAAGACAGGACGATTCGGGAGGACCAGGAAGACTAGGAGGAATACAAAGAGAACAGGTAAGTAAATCGTTTGTTTTAGCTGAGGATGACTACGCTGAGTGGTCGCTCAGTTGTCCGCTTTCGTCGAGACGAGCCCGGACAATGAGCGACTGGAGTGCTGTGCTTTTATCTGGTGCTCGTGAATGTGATGCAGCTGTGTGCTCATTAGAAGTCAGGTGATGGTGATCTTCGTGAGTGGGGGTCGTGAGAGCCTGACCAATCCATGACAGTACCCCCCTCCCCAGGGCCCGCTCCTGAGGGCCGACACCTCCGACGCCGTGGTGGTCTCCCTCTGCCTCTAGGCGCTGGGAACTCAGGGTGGCTCTCATGAAACTCCACCATGAGACTAGGATCGAGAATATCAGCTCTGGGAACCCATGTCCTTTCTTCGGGGCCGTACCCTTCCCAGTCCACCAGGTACTCCAACTGGCCACCACGACGTCGGGAACGCAAGATCTCCTTCACTGCGTAGACGGCTCCTTCTTCTAGGAGCAGTGGAGGAGGGGGTTCCTCTTCGTGGTCAGGCTCTGTGGAGGGAAGAACAGGATCGTGATAGGGTTTCAGGAGTGATACGTGGAATGTAGGGTGAATACGGTAGTGAGAGGGTAATTGTAGTTTGTAGGTGACGGGGTTAACCTGTTCCACGATGGTGAAGGGACCAACAAATCGGGGACTTAACTTGCGAGAGGGCAGTCGCATGCGTATGTCCCGGGTGGATAGCCACACCTTTTGTCCGGGTGTGTATCTGGGTTCTTCAGACCTTCTCCTATCGGCGGTTACCTTGCTTCGACGGACTGCCCTCTGCAGATGTTGATGAGCCTCGTCCCAGACTCTCTCGCTCTCCCGGAACCAGTGATCCACTGCGGGGACATCAGATGGTTCGCCATCCCAGGGAAAGAGCGGTGGTTGGAAGCCCAGGACGCACTGGAATGGCGTGAGTCCGGTGGAGGGTTGCCGCAGTGAATTTTGGGCATATTCTGCCCAGCCCAAATACTGGCTCCAGGAGTTCTGGTGACCACTGCAGAAGGTCCTCAGGAACCGTCCCACCTCCTGAATCTTCCTCTCTGTCTGCCCGTTGGTTTGGGGATGATATCCAGAAGAGAGGCTGACGGCCACACCTAGGAGCTTGAAGAAGGCTTTCCATAGACGTGAGATGAACTGTGGACCTCTGTCCGACACAATATCTTCTGGAATACCAAATGACCTGAAGACTTGATTAAAGATATTGTCGGCAGTTTCAAAGGCTGTGGGAAGACCTTTCAGAGGGATTAGTTTGACAAACTTTGAGAATCTATCTACTATGACTAGAATACAGGTATTACCTTCTGACGAAGGGAGGTCAGTGATAAAGTCCACTCCTAGGTGTGACCAGGGACGGTTCGGAATCGGCAAGGGATGGAGCTTTCCAGCGGGTAGATGACGTGGGCTCTTGGATTGGGCACAGTCCTTACAGCCCTGAACATATTGCCTCACATCCCTTGCCATGTTTGGCCACCAGAATCGTTGGGATACTAGCGAGAGAGTATTGTTGATCCCTGGATGTCCAGTGCCTAGCGAGGTATGTAAGGAGTGGATCAGATCTACCCGGTGTTCAGGTGGTATGAACTGCCGATGAGGAGGGCATCCCGGCGGAGCAGGGGCTTCCGGAGTGGCAACGACTGGAGGAGCGTTCCAGGTGATCGGACAAATGGAGATGTGTTCGGGAAGAATCTTCGTTGGGAGTTCTTCATGATCGTGATGCTCGTGTAAACGAGAGAGAGCGTCTGCTCTTAGATTCTTGGGTCCTGGACGATAGGAAATGGAGAAATCAAAACGTGAGAAGAAAAGTGACCATCTGGCTTGACGTGGACATAGTCTCTTGGCCTCTTTGATGTATTGGAGGTTTTTGTGATCTGTGATCACCTGGAACGGATGTTTGGCTCCCTCCAACCAGTGACGCCACTCCTCCAAGGCTAGCTTGATTGCTAGAAGCTCCCTGTCTCCTATGCTGTAATTCTGCTCCGCCGGGCTCAACTTCCGAGAGAAATAGGCACAGGGATGCAGTCGGGGCGGTGTATCATGATGTTGAGATAATACTGCCCCGACGCCGGTGGTGGATGCGTCCACTTCCACCACGAAAGGAAGATTTGGGTCAGGATGAGTCAGGAGTGGGGCCCTTGTGAACTCCTTCTTAAGAAGGCGGAAGGCTGCGGCTGCTTCTTTGGTCCACTCCAGTCCTTTGGGTTTACCCTTGAGGAGATTAGTGAGAGGTGATGTAATCCTGCTGTAGTCCTTGATAAACCGTCTATAAAAGTTAGCAAACCCAAGAAACCTCTGGAGCTCCTTAATGGAAGTGGGTTCTGACCAGGATAGAACAGCCTCAATTTTCTTCCCATCCATACGTATACCGGTTTGGTCAATGATGTATCCCAAGAAATGAATCGACTTCTGGTGGAATGAGCATTTCTCCGCTTTGAGGTAGAGGTGATGTTCTCTCAATGTGTGTAGGACCTCCGCAACGTGTTGGCGATGTTCGGCCTCACTCCGGGAGTAAATGAGGATGTCATCTATGTACACTATTACACAGTGGTGAAGAAACTCCCGGAGGACTTCATGAATGAAGTTTTGGAATACGGAGGGGGCGTTGACCAGACCGTAAGGCATGACCTCATATTCATAGTGGCCAGTAGGGGTCACGAATGCTGTCTTCCATTGGTCCCCCTCACGTATTCTTATCAGATTATACGCGCTGCGGAGGTCCAATTTAGTGAAGACTTTAGCTTCTCGGAGCTGTTCCAAAGCGGCTGGTACCAGAGGAAGGGGATATCGGTATTTTACTGTACCGTTATTTAGGACCCTGTAGTCGATGCATGGACGCAGCCCTCCGTCCTTCTTGGCCACAAAGAAGAAGCTTGAGGCGGCTGGTGATTTTGAGTGACGTATGTACCCCTGACTCAGAGCCTCCCTTATGTAATCTTCCATTGCCTGATTCTCTGGAAGCGAGAGCGGGTAGATCCTACCTCTTGGCAACTGGGCATCTGGAACTAGGTCGATCGCGCAGTCCCATGGCCGATGCGGCGGTAGCTGGGAAGCTCTCTTGGGGCAGAAGACATCATGAAAGGAGCTGTACTCCTTAGGAATGTGGATAGACTGCTTCTCAGGAGGGCTCTCGACCGATGTTGCAAACAAAGAAATGGGGTTCCGACCTTGAAGAGGGAGATTTGGAAAACAGGCAGGTGTACATCCAGATCCCCATTTCTTTATCTCTCCTGTGCCCCAAGAGATGATGGGATCGTGCTTCACCAGCCACGGGCGCCCTAGAATGATGTCCATATTTGCACCCTCCAGAACCAGAAATTGAATCCTCTCTTGATGTAACAACCCCACTTGAAGAAGGATGTCTTCGCATTGTCGATGGATACGGGTCGAAGATCGAGTGCACTGGGTTATCGGTTGTATCTGGTATATATGCGAGGACGCCTCAGTACGGAGGTGGAGTTGACGACAGAGGGATTGGGAGATGAAGTTCCCTGCTGACCCGGAGTCGATGAGGGCTGTGACAAGGAGAGAAATAGAGGCAGTAGTTATTTGTACGGTGGTAGTAAGTGGTTTACATTGTTCAATATTCGTACTGAATACACTCACTGAAGTCCGAATGGGACGAAGGGGACACTCCATACGGGTGTGTCCACTGACACCGCAGTATAGACACAGACCCCGGGTCAGCCTCCTCTGTCGTTCCGCTGATGTCAGTCTTCCAGACTCTATTATCATGGGTTCTGGTTCTGGAGAGGCTGTTGACTCAGGCGATTGGAGGAGTGCAGACGAGGGGGTGATGGTGTCCTGTTGATAGGAACGGAGACGATCGGAACATCGGAGAGAATGTTGGATGAATCTCTCCAGACCCATTGTATCATCTAATGTGGCCAGTTGGATTCGGAGAGTGGGTTCCAAGCCGAGCCGGTACGTGGTCAACAACGATCTCTCATTCCATCCACTTGCAGCTGCTAGAGTGCGAAACCGGAGAGCATATTCCTGTGTAGATAGAGTACCTTGCTTTAGATGATACAGCTGCTCTCCAGCGGCTACTTCCCCATCAGAACGTCCAAACACCTCTTTGAAATACTCCGTGAAGGTAGTGATGGAATTCATGACCGGCCCGGCTTGGTTCCAGATCGTCTCAGCCCATTTAAGTGCAGGTCCAGAGAGTAGAGATACGATGTAGGCGATCTTCGACTTATCTGTGGGATATAGAGAAGGTTGCATTTCGAATATGAGGGAACATTGTAACAGAAAACCATTGCACTCCCCCGCTCCGCCTGAGTAGGGCGCTGGTCGGGCCATGGGACTGGAAGGAAGGGCCGAAGAAGAAACTGTGGAGGCGGAAGTGCTCGGTGCTGGTGGTGCGTTGGAAAGTGGAGCTGGTGGCTGTAGAATCCGCTTCAACTGGTCCACCAGCTCTTGAAGGTGATCGGGGGTGCTCATGTTGTCGTCGTTATGGGTCCGGGCTTCTGTTATGAAGCGGACAGGAGACAGAGGTAAGGAAACGTTAGGGTGTTTATTAAATGACAACAAGGAGCACATGAAGGATAGCCAGGAGGATCAGGAATGATGTTGGGGTCTTTTCCTCCGTGGCTGGGTAACAGGAATACACGAGGATGGACAGCACACACCAGATACAGCTGACAGAGGATGACACAGACTTGGAAGGACTGGAAGACAGGACGATTCGGGAGGACCAGGAAGACTAGGAGGAATACAAAGAGAACAGGTAAGTAAATCGTTTGTTTTAGCTGAGGATGACTACGCTGAGTGGTCGCTCAGTTGTCCGCTTTCGTCGAGACGAGCCCGGACAATGAGCGACTGGAGTGCTGTGCTTTTATCTGGTGCTCGTGAATGTGATGCAGCTGTGTGCTCATTAGAAGTCAGGTGATGGTGATCTTCGTGAGTGGGGGTCGTGAGAGCCTGACCAATCCATGACAATAGGCCAATTCTAATGGCTTTTTTTTTCTTAAAGGAACTTCTGCAAAAACATAAAGTTCTATACATGATCATTCACATCCTCAGTCAAATATTATTCAAGCAGGCAACGGTCAAAATAGGGGCAAACAGAAGCATGCAGGAAATCCAGGATCAAAAACAGGCGAATGGTCAGTACAGGCAGCAAAACAACATCGACGATAAACCAGACATGAATCAAAACATGGAAGGACAAGACCAGGAAAAGTTTCTGAATGCTACAGAAAAACAAGACTCAGCAAAGTGTTTGTGAAAGTGTCTAAAGTTTGTTTAAATTGTCCAGGTAATCAGTGATCATGAGTTTCAGCTGTTTTGTGTGATTGTCCAGATTATTGTCAGCCGTGGCAGGAGTTGATGAGTGCAAAGAATTGTGGGAGTTGTAGTTGAGTAGATATACCGGAAGTAATCTCCAGCGAAGAAATATACAACACCCAGCCTTTTGTGGGTTTTTACAAGAAGGATGTATATCTGCAACAGATAACAAAACACACCCTAAGTAATGTATTTCTGATTCACAAAAATTTAGACAGTGCCCTCTAGTGCATTTATCACCTGGAATGAGTAACTAATGTAACTTTTTTTTTCAAAAATGTAACATGAGCACTATATTTTCAATGAGCCTGGATGGAGTTGATTAAATCAGCACACAACCTTGGTGTTAGTCAAAAATAGAAGATAATTTTGCCATGCGGGAAAAAAAACATTGACAATCTGGATTTAGACTGCTATAAAATAACCAACTATCCCCTGTAAATGGTGAGAAGCATCCCTGTGAGAAACAATAACCATCTAAATAGGGCTTAAGGGTATCTTCACAATTACACGTCAACTAGCAGCCATTAGAGTATTAGTAGATTAATATCTGCCAACACTGTATTGACAGACATTTCACTGCCTAAAAGAAACTTCACTAACACTTTCTCAGTAACTTAATAACTCTCAGTGGTACAAAGACAAAATACTTTGACACTGACAACTATAACCTTTTGAATTTCAAGCTTTGTTTTGATCTGTGGATCTTTCAAGTAACTAAATAAAAATCCACATAATTCTTTAAACAGTGGTCTCTTAACAAAATAAAAGAGAGAGAGAGAGAGAGAAGATCAGCGCATGATCTGATAAATATCTAAGCTTCTATCTTGTCCTTTCACAGATGAGCAGGAATGATTCCCAACACGTCTTCAGACTAGGAGTTGCATTTGTCACCTTAAGAATGTCCTTAGCTCTTAACTGGATTTGAAGCATGGATGGCTAAAGAAATTGATTTCCTCTAGGGTGTAATCTTTTTTTTATTAAATGATCTGTAGCTATGCTGGAATGGATTAATGCAGTGGTGGATTATTTATTTATTTTTATATTCGAGTTTTAAGCTTCTGTAATGCAAGATCAGTCACATTAAACACACATGTGGATGCTCACCAAATGTATTGCTTTGTTTTCAAATGGGCTCTTGATTGAATGCACCTTTTCTTTATTCTCGTAAAGGTGTTTTTATTTCCGGCAACAAAAAAAGTAATTTCTGTATGAGTGTGTAGCTCTTAGATGAGGTTTGCTTGAGTGAATTATGCATGCAGAGCAAGTGCTCTCTGAATTGAGAAGCTGTCAGGTCTGTTGGAATCTGGATGCTTGCTATGAATTGGAGATGCTTTTACTCATGAAAATGTTGCGTCTTTCTCTTTTTTCTCCCTCCTTCTGCTACCTCTTTCTCTCTCATTTTCTCTCAACCGGAGGTATTTCATTTTCCAGGTCTGATTTGTATGCAGTTTGTTAAGCAGTGGAACTAATTAATGTAATGGGATGAAAAGAAGCGATTTAAGTGAGAATCTGTACAGATGAAGAACGATTCAGGCTTGAAGGAACTGAGTGGAGCAATGAAATATTCACCACGAGGGACTAATTTGCTCTTAGTTTTGTCTGTTTCGAGGGGCTCACACTCAGTCTTGTTGTTCTCTTATCAAGCAGATTAGATCTATTGTCACATTTGCATGAATGTAAAATACATGATACATAATACAGTGATGAAATAGTTTCATTTTTTTAATGAAATTTAATGAACATCAATACCAGACATGCAGGCCAAAGTTGGCCCATGGTAACCTTTGATTTTTTTTCCCGCCATCCCATCTGAGAAGAGAGGGAGAATGATGGAGATAGTTTAGATATCTCCTTTCAAATTTAATGTAACCTTTTATTTGTTTGTTCTTTTGTTAAGCTACAAAAAAAAATCTAACTGAAATTAAATATTTCAATTTAAATGCAGTAAATTAATTTAAAATGTATATACCTATACTGTCACCCAATGCAGAGACTTTGGTGAGCAAATCAAGGCCAAGCAGATTCTGTTAGACCAGTGTATTCAGCATTGAACTCCACTGTGGTATAAATGTTTTTATTGCAATAAATTATAATTAAAAATTAATACTGCATTAGATAATACAGTTTAAAGAGAATTTTATTTTTACATATTATGAAATTTACCCATGGCAACTTTAAGGTAAAATAGTTTGGTATAATTATGTTCGGCCTACCGCTCTCAATATTTATTTTTTGCCCCTTCATATGAAAAAGTTTGGGCAGCCCTGATCTATACAAACCTATTTGTGAGCATTTGTTTAGGATTTGCTGATAAAAATAAAAGATTTGTTCACCCAGCTGTCTAGGTTTTGATAAACGGCAACATTATGTTTTAAGCAGAGCCATAAATGTACCTGATAAGTGGCCATTTCCTAAAAACACCTGACCTTGTTCAGCAGCTACTTTAAAAGCTTCTGTTTGATTGCAATGAAAGGGACCATGGAGAGAATTGCAGGAACTAACTGTATTTTGTGTTCAAAAATATCTGGAAACCAGTTTGCCTGTTATCCTACAGCCAAAAAGCCACAAGAGGCAATCACTAGGGCCCAGTCAGTTTGGAAAATTGTTCAAAAATTGCCAAATCTGACAGATTCGAGCCTGTGGGTGCTGGAGTGCTGTTGTTTTGGTAGTAAACAGCAAATATTGCAATCGCACAGGTTTCCTTTAGTTATAGCGCCCCCAAGCATCACAAATGCATGCCATCCTTCAATTAGATTGGGAACAATCCGATTATCATGAACATTCAGCTTACAAAAATGAGATCAATAAGTCAGTATGGGACAAATAAATAAATAAATTAATTAATAATATATTGTATAATAGACAAACAAACTTTTGTGTGATTTATTGTTTTAACAGTGATTTACTGTATTTTTTTTTCAAACTTTTATCAAAGTAAATGCAATATTAAATCTATATAAATAATAAATGTATGCACATAAAAGCAGTGTACACAATAAATAATAAAAACTGTCATTTGTTAAGTGTATGATAATACATTGATTAATTACCCAAGGTTCCATCATGTTTCTTTCATTTAAATACAGATTTTCAAAGTTGTGGTATTATTTTTGAATCAACCTGTACTGTATGCACAACAGATTTGTACAGTATTTTGAACAGTAATGTACGGGTAAGTCTCATCACTTCTGGGTGCCTTTATGCTAACCCAAAGAGCATAACCATTTATTTTTTTTATAACCGAGTTTTTTTTTTTTTATTATTTCCTATTTTTTTTCCTTGGACGTTTTGAATATTGCTATTATATCAAAAATAGACACTACTTGACAAAAGTCTTGTTGTCAATCCCAGTTGTAAGAGCAACAAATAATAATTTTACTTCTATTTGATCATTTGCAAAAGTGTCAGAAGGTTGATTTTTCCAATGAATCATCTGTTGAACTGCTTCCCAATCATCACAAACACTGCAGAATACGGCAAATTTCTCAGCATGATAGCGCTCCTTCTCATACTTCAGCCTCCACATCAAAGTTCTTGAAAGCAAAGAAGGTCAAGGTGCTTCGAGATTGGCCAGCCCAGTCACCAGACTTGAGCATTATTAAGCATGTCTGGGGTAAGATGAAGGAGGAGGCATTGAAGATGAAGTCAAAGAAGCTTGATGAACTCTTTCTTTGCCATTCCAGATGACTTTATTAATAATTTTTTGAGTCATTGCAGAGATGCATGGATACAGTCCTCTAAGCCAATGGGAGTCAAACACACAATAGTCATTCTTTTTTCACTGCAGCATGACTTTATATTCTATACTGTACATTATTTCTGTTAAGTGACAAGACTTTTGTCTAAGCAAAGTCAGACCTTAGTGTCCTAATTAAATAATTAAAAATCAAGGCATGATCATATTTTATTTTAGTATAATAAGCGTAATCTAGAGGCCTTTGCCTTTCATATAAGCCACTTCTGATACCAAATGATCAACTAGAAGTCAAGTTATTATTTGTTGTTCCTAAAATTTGGACAGGTGACAAGGTTTGTCAGGTAGTGTAAATGAATGGCTTGGTTAGACTGCTTGTCTTAAAAGTTTTATAGATATCACCATTAGTTCATACTTCTCTGAAAGGGGGATGCGATGAGACCAGTTCATGTTTATTCATGTGGTGTTCACCATAAAGGCTTTAATTCAGGCAAGATGTTAAAAGAAAATCAAATGTGTTAATAGAATTTAAATTTTTTCTTGTAAGCATGCTTGATATAGTGCTACCTTTAGTTCCTGATTAATGTGTGCACATCAGTAATGTGTGAGGTTTTAAGGAAGGTAAAAAAGTGAAGAATAATAAGATCTTAGCAAGTCATTCTGTTTTAATTCCAGACTGGAGATCCTGTGATATGTAATTACATGTATGGCATTTATTTTTAACCACAGCTTGAGCACTCCTCACTTGCTGTGTGCACACTATACTACTGTCTGCTTTATTAGATGTTATATGTTCTTGTAGAGCGAGAACATTACATCTTTACTTGCATGTGTACCTTTGCTTCCAACTCTCCAGACAACATGATACTGGGTCAGAAAATTCAAAGGATTTTAAATAAAAAGGCTTTTCAACATAGAGCCAATTTAGTCCAGCGACAGGAACCCTGATATTGCAACAGTATAACCATATGAAACCTATTTAATTTGATTTTTTTCATGTGCCAGCTTTTCCCAGAATGTAATTGTACAGTATTTCTATGTAAACTGCATGAGCTCTGCAAAACAAAATTTGCCAAATATACTAATGTTAATGATGAATATCTGTATGC
The DNA here is from genome assembly GCF_903798145.1 of Danio aesculapii. Taxonomy (NCBI): domain Eukaryota; kingdom Metazoa; phylum Chordata; class Actinopteri; order Cypriniformes; family Danionidae; genus Danio; species Danio aesculapii. The sequence goes on along the minus strand of NC_079439.1, from coordinate 47,689,163 downwards.
AGGTGTTATATTAGAATGAAAGGACAATAAAATACATGAATGGTGTGAAAGGTGTTTCAGTTTATAGTTCATTTATAACACTGAAAAAAAGGTCATTGTGACTTTTTACTTAACATATATATATAATATATATATATATATATATATATATATATATATATATATATATATATATATATATATATATATATATATATATATATATATATATATAAAATTATTATTATTCTTTTTTTTCTGGCTGTTTCTATTCTACTATTCAGATTTTCTTTTCAGAATTTTCAGTATATACAGTCAAGGCCAAAAATTAATCAGCCATGGCAAATTCTGACTTTCATTAAAGTTACTTTTATTCAACCATCAAGTTTTTTTTTTTGTTTTTGTTTTTTGTTTTTTGGCTGGAAATGACAGGCTTCTCCCAAATGATAATAAGATCATTGTATAAAATAAATAAATAAATAAATAAATAAATAAATAAATAAATAAATAAATAAATAGATTTGATTTAGTGGGTAATTCATACAATCATATTTATACAGTTTAGTATGATTTGCTTATCCCCCATTGATGGTAGGGTTTAGGGGCGGGGTTGAGTGCCATGTTTTTTTTTTTAAATCATACATTTTTGTACAACTGAACTCATACGAATTAACCACTAAACTGACTATATAGTAAAATATTTATGTTTCGTCGTGAGAGCTGCCTGGTATCTCTCACAATTGTTTGCTATAAACCTGCAATAACAAGTTAAAATTTCACAATTCTGACTTTTTTTTTAAGTGTATATCCTTTTTTTAATTGTAAGGAAGCCTATATTTAAACAGCTGTGAGAAAATAAAAATACAATTCTTAATAAAGAAAATTCTGAGACCTGGAAGGAACGTGATGGTGGGGAAAAAATGGGTGGAAGGAAAAAAAAGGTATTCCCGGCAAAAAAGGAGGGTTGACATGTAAGAAGTGAACAGGAAGTGTTTGTGGAAAAACAGTTTTGCGAGGGAACGCAAAAAGATCTTTGCATTCCCTCGCAAACATCTTTGAAGATAACGTAAAACATCTTTTTTCCCATTACTCTGTTTTTTTTTCTTCCACCCATTTTTTTTATCTCACCCAGTTTTCTTTTCGTCCACTCATTTTTTCCCCATCATCATGTTCATTCCGGGTCTCGATATAAAAGAGATTATGAAATGTACAACTAAATACTTACTTACTCAGTCAAAGCTGGAGGACTAGGACACACACTACGGACAATTTAGCTTACCCAATTCAGTTATAGCACATGTGTTTGGACTGTGGGGGAAACCAGAGCACTCGGAGGAAACCCACGCGAACAGGGGGAGAACATGCAAACTCCACACAGAAATGCCAAATGGCTCAGCCAGGACTAGTGACTAAATATGTATTATTATTTATATTCCATAGTGTATATTCCGTAATTTCCTAAGTATTGCTTGAAGATAATTACAGCAAACAATTTTATTTGTTTATTTATTTTTTACAATTTGCCAAAATCCAATCCGTAGGCATCTATTGTCAAGTTGAAGGATAAACTTGCTAGCCATTGTACAGTATGTCAGCATGAAAACGCATTTATTTCAGTAAACAAGTTTACTTGAAGTCTAACCAGACTGTACAAGTTATTGTCAGTGCCACTGAGCACAAACACATGTCTCTTTGTTAATTAAGCTTTTGGGTTGAACCTTAGTCACAAAAGTCATTGCTATTCAACTGGTGCATTTTACAATAGGCTATTAGCAAATGGTGTGCCACTGGCTCTCTAAATGGCGCAGAAGGGCATTATAACCAGTTATATATCTAGCGCAGTGTAGACAAGCATACTTTCTGCATTTTAAAAAGCCAATTTAGGTGATTTGGGCAAGTTTGTGCCATTGTCTGATTTGCATAATTTCTTTAGTGAATTGAGCATTAAAACAATGCAGACAGCACGGGCAAATAAACACTGCAAGCAGCGAGCGCAATTCATTCTTAACAGATCCCCACATTGGGTTTTTTATTATCATTTAAGACAGTCCGCGAGCTAAAACATTTGAATTCATTTGCCGGCATTGAAGATAAAACACTGTGTGCTCAGGTTTTACACGTAACTGCAATTACTGCTTCAGCGTCAAGGTCCTCCTTTGTTCAGAAGGACTGGCTTGATTCATTGGTCTGAGTGAGATTAGCTTTGGGTTCAAGCTTCTGTGTGAAATCAAGGACAAGCAGGTGTGTCAAGCATTTCCATGCATTCCGGGCCACTCATTCTCATTACACTTATCATTGTAATTACCTTGGAAATGTCACATGTGTTATAAATTGCTAATTAAGTAACACTTTTAAGAGATTAAATTATTTCTGCTTTCCACCATTTAGAAAAAATATGTATGCATCCATGCTTATAAAATCATATCAGGTCCCCCTAGATATGTGTGTTGATTGTTGACTAAATTTAATTAAAGACAAGTCAAGTGAAGGTATATAGCTGTGTCTCTTTCACAGAGCAATAAAAGGAACAACATGTTGGTTTTTCAGTGACTTTGGTGGAGAGGCTAAGCATGAGTCGTGTTGCAATAAACACAACAGTAAAGCAGCAATATAGAATAGTGATATAGTAACCACAGTTTATATACAGGTCAATATAGACTGCCTCTGTAAATGCTGTATTCATAAAACAAGAAACACACAGTATTGGCCGTTATTATTGTACCTTTGAAGGGATTCCATTGATTCTATGTAACAAGTTCATCTACAACCTGCACCAGCAAGATATAAACTTACGTGGTTTAAAAGGGAGCTTGTGTCATAGTTCCTGCCAAGGTTTCTTTCTTATTCTTTCATGGCATTTTATGTCCTTGTCATAGTCACATACAACTTGCTTTTTCAGTATTTATTTTTTAACTATGGTCACACTTTATTTTAATGGTCTGTTTGTTGAATTTAACTTACATTGCATCTACATGTCAACTAATTCTCATTAGATTAAAAGTAGACTGTTAGGTTGGGGTTAAGTTTAGGGATAGTGTAAGCTGACATGTACTTGCAAAGTTTCTTGTAGTCAGTTAAATGTCTGTTGAAGGAGCAGTATCAACAGATATTAAGCAGACAGTCTACTAATTCTTAAATAGACCATCAAAATAAAGTGTTACCTTAACTATTTTCTGTAAACTTTCTAAAGCATCCCGCTTCCTATTGTAATAGATGTTAAAGCAGTGTTAGGGGTAATGCATTACATAACATGAGTTGCACACTTGTTTTTTTTTATTATGTTTTTTTTATTTTGTTACTTTTTTTAACTACTTTTTAAAGCTGTAATGCAAGATTGTTACACAGTAAAACCCAACAGTCAACTTTATCAAATGAAATGAGTGTAGTTAACCCAAAATTTACTGGAAATTAATTCTACTCATTTGAAAAGAGTTTTGAACTGAGTGTTAAAGGTAATGAGTTAATTAAATACCTAATTACTTCAACTTAAATGGAGTAAGTTCACTGTACTCGTATAGATTTTTTTTACTCAAACAGTTTGTTGCAATAAGTTTCCTCAAATGGTTTGAGTTGCCTTAACTTATTGGGTTTTACTGTGCTCATTTGATTCATTTACTCAAATAGATTAAGTTCACAGTACTCAGGATTAGTTTTTGAACTTAAATGGTTTGTTGCAATCGGTTTCCTCAAATGATTTGAGTTACCTTAACTTTTTGGGCTTTACAGTGTATATATAACTTAACTATATTATATATACATTTTTTAAAAGAATAACTTTCTCCAACACTGGTTTATTGTTTACAGAATTGCTATTTTTCTATATGGTGAATGGCACATAGTGCACCATATAGGGGATAAATAATTCAGAAAGTCTAAATATGTTTTCTGTTGAGGTGAATGAATGGTTTCGCATGCACAGGCTGCTCAGGTTTAGAGACACAATCTAAACTCTTACAGAGTGGATATCTTGCAGGAGCCAGCATAAAATACAAAACACACAGGACACATCTGAATCCTTTACAGAATGCTATATTTAAATATGGAGAAAACTTGAAAATGGTAGTCAGGCTCAAAATTACTATTAAACTGTGGCTGTCATATGCTGTCAAAGTCAGCTTTACAAATGCTTTTATCCAAAAATGTTATCATCATTTTCTCATCTCAGTTTGCTCCTCATGTGTATAAATTCTTACTGTTATTGAAAACATAGAAGATATTTGACAGAATCTGGGTAACCCAGCAGGTGTCATTTATTTGTTAACTGCCATAATATGGAAAAAATGGAAGTTAAAGTGAACATGAACATGAAGTGAACAAAAAATTTTTTAGGTTTTTTTTTTGTGAGAAATTATTTGAAGTCACACACTTTTATGAAGATTTTAAACTCATTTTTATATTTTTTAATGTATTTTCTAATCCACTCATTTCAATATGATGTAACATCATCAAAAATGTGGGTAAAATATTTACCCATGCAGATGTTAATCTGTTAAACACTGGGGTTCATCATGTTGACCAACAGAAAGCTGATTGTTTTAAAGTGTGTGTGAAGTGTGCTTCATACATCACTATGTACACTATTTAAAATGGATGCTAACATTTAGCTAAAGTGACCACATCCTTATGATTTGAGATAATTGGGAATTTGGTATTTAGCCTCTTCTCTTAAGGGCAGTGGGTGTATGTAATTTAAGTGGTTTTGTTAAAGTATCATCTGAATATCTGCCTGTGCAAACAAACTAAAACAACTTCTCTCTGATGTCAAGATAATCTGTACAAGTCTCTAACAAGTGCAGTCATCAGTTAAACACACACACACACAAAATATATTTCATTTCATTAGTCATCTGGAAAATTAAGTTTACCATTGCCGACAAACAGTTAAAGTCACGTTTAGGTTGTTATTTAAACCAAATGACGTAAAACACAACAAAATAAATGTTTGTTTTTCAGCTTTGCAACAAAATTCTCAGTAAATACAAGCACATAAAATATTAAACAAATGCAATTATCACATATTGCTGTGACTAGCAATCACAGTTCTGCTGAGCTGAAAGAAAAGGCTACTTCTTATTGCCCATTTTGCTGTGCATAATGGATGATGCCCTCAAAACAAATATACAGGATTTTTAGAAGTTATTGTCAAAGATACGAGTGAAAGACTCAGGCTATTTAATGAATCAAACGGTCACTAAATTCTCTTTTTGAAAGAAAAGCACTCATTCTCTCCTTTTCTCTGTGTTTTTTTTTAGGTTGACATGCTTCGGCCAACAAAAATTACAGGCATTATTACCCAAGGGGCAAAAGACTTTGGACATGTTCAGTTTGTCGGCTCCTATAAGGTGGCTTACAGCAATAACGGTGAGAGATGGCTTATATATCAGGACAACAAACAGAAGAAAGACAAGGTAGGTTCTTTCTTTTACACCATTGCATGTCAAAACACATATTATTGCAAGACCAAAAGAACTTTTCTCTTTTGACCAAAGGGGCTTTTATCTCAAGGTTGATCTGAATCACCTTGGTTTAAATCAGTTTTAGTACATACTGTATGAGGTTGTTTTTTTTTTTTTTTTTTTGCGAAACCTAAACAGCACTCTAGATTGTCATTGTTGTCATAAAACTGGCTTCCAATGCACATGTTTACATCCCAAAGTCAATGAAAGAAGCACCTCCTTGTCTGGAAACTGGGCTGTATATATTCTTCTCCATCCTGTCCCAGAACAACTGGACAGACTCTGTCTCTCTCTCTCCATGGCCTGCCTATGCCCAGATAACAGTCCAATCTGTCGGCCGCAGTGAAGTGCGTGCCAGAAATGTTTGTTTACAACCCTCTAGTGGGTTACGAGCTTCCAGTCCATTGGCCTGAGCTTGTCTTTTGAGGCTTTTGACACTGTTCTGAGACTAGCAATAAACATATCGATTTGTATATAAACATCATGAGGACATTGTTTAGTAAACATTCATCAAGAAGTCTTGGTTATTAAAGGTAGCAAAATGGATATTGGTAGCAATTGACTTTGACCATAATATTTGTTTTTCCTACTATGTATGATCACTGGTGTTGGGGAAAGTTTAGAAAGTAATGCATCACAATATTGAGTTACTCTCCCCAAAAATGAACTGATTGTGTTACTTAGTTACTTTTTATGGAAAGTAATGCGTTATATTACTTTTGAGTTACTTTTCCTTACCTGGCTGAGGTTTGATCTCTTTCAGAACTTGAGGGGGGGGGGGGGGGGGGGGGGGTTTCTGCATTTTTTATAGAGAAGCTCTGCATTAAACATATATAACATGCACCTTCATTTTCCTTTTAAAAAAGTAGAATAGTATTATATTTTGAGAACTTTCTGAGCTCAGAGCTATACATGCTGTATATACAGATTAATGAAAGCATGTAAAGTAATGTGTTTGCTACTTTTGTACGTTTTGTGTTATTAGTTAATTCACTAATAGTGGTATTAGTAAATTCACTGTCCATTGAGATAAAGACCGCAATAAAGCCTAAGAGTACTAACATGAAATAGTTTATATTAAGGCAAAAACAGATTTTAAACATTTAAAATGTTTTATAACAAAATGAACATTAAGACGATAAACAACATCCCCAAATACATTAAGTAAATTACTTCACGTGGCCTTAACAAATGTGTAAATAGTTTCCCAAAAGTGAAAAAATCTTACTATATTACAAAACGTAGTTGCTTTTACAGTAGACAGTGGCTGCATCTCCTCAAAAATAAAAGCAATAACCTTGTTTTGTTTAGTTTAGTAGAATTAATTTGTAATACCTGGAGAATGTGAACTGATGTCAATCATTTGTTGTTTAGCTGGTACAGTGGGGTGCGGGTGTAGTTGCATCCAGTTTTTTATTTTTATTCATTTATTTGTTGTTGTCATGTTTCTTGCAGTTGTCAAGAGTTTTACTTACATTTACTGTAATCTATTCTACACTTAAAAACAATCCACTTCTTTTCTTTCTTGATCAGTTCAAAATAATAAGAATCCATTGCAAAAAAGCACGTCTTCGGCCTGCCATTTTTTCTGTTTTTGACTGTATATAGTGGGGCGACGCGGTGGCGATGTTCACCTCACAGCAAGATGGTCGCTGGTTCGAGCCTCGGCTGGGTCAGTTGGCATTTCTCTGTGGAGTTTGCATGTTCTCCCAGTGTTTGCTTGGGTTTCCTCTGGGTGCTCCGGTTTTCCCCACAAGTCCAAAGACATGTGGTACAGGTGAATTGGGTAAGCTAAAATTGACCGTAGTGTATGAGTGTGTATGGATGTTTTCCATTGAAGGGTTGCGGCTGGAAGGCTTAATAAAGGGACTAAGCCGGAAAGAAAATGAATGAATGAATGAACTGTCTGAACCAGTTCGTTAAAAAAGATTGTAGTTGTCGTGAAATGGTTTGCGTCTTCAGTACTATCATACCAGATACCCCCTCTGACTTGAATTAAACCAATGTTCTGAGTAATTCAGTTAGTAGAACATTACACTGACTCATCTACTGTAAAAAAAGAAATCTGATGATGATGATAAGTCCAAGCCGAATGTCTGTTCCCTAGCTGCACGCTCGCTCATTAAGTGTGTGATTCAACCTGACTAAGGTATTTTTTATTCCGCAATGTTTTGTAAAAGCCATTTAAGCAAGGTAAAAAGTAACTCAAATAATATAACTTATTGTTAAAAGTAATGTGTTACTTATGATTATTAATATTATTACGTAATATTATTATGTAACGTGTTACCCCCAACAATGATGATTACCAATTTTGAACATTCTTCAAAATATATTATTTGTGTTGAACAATTAAAAATAAACTCTTGTTTGAAACAACTGGCGTGTAAGCAAATAGTATATTTCTTCTTCTTCTTCTTCTTCTTCTTCTTCTTCTTCATCTTCTTCGTGGTGGTGGTGTTATTTATTTATTTATTTATTTATTTATTTATTTATTTATTTATTTATTTTAAAACTACAAGATAATTGAAATAGGGCAGTGTGGCCTTGGAAAACAGGATTTATCTGTTTGTGACCTTAATAGTGGCTATTTTGTCATGCATCCTTGATTTTATCCTTGATTCTTGAGTTTATTTTACATACTGTCATAATCTTTGCATTTGGCTACCTTTAGAAGGATGTGTCACGGTGGGAAAAGGAAGGCTGCTGAGAATTAGCTGGCACAGGGTCAGCACCTTCGCAAGCCAAGCACAGCATGGATCTTCAGATAATAATGTGAAAAGTCAGAGATAGCCTCTTACGATTGTAATGAGATTATTAAATCCTGATCTGCACCCCAGTGTTTCTCACTTTTCTTTCTTAATGCCGTCCCCCCCTCAGTTTTTCTCAGTTTTTAGCCTTTAAAGCTTCATTTCACAAAGCCTGTATTTAATAATACTTGGTAGCATACATAATAGAATCATTTATGGGTGGGATGGAGAAATCGAAACTGAATCCCAGTTTAAAATTACATTTAATGTTGGAGTCAGTGGTTAACTGGGATGTGAATGAAAGAAGTTTGAATAGGATCTGACCATATCCCCATAATCTTTTTTTATTAATTTCTTCTTGCTCTGTATTCAACATTCATCCATTACAATGTGTCAGAAAACCCCAAATAAACCATATTTTTTTTTTGTTTTAGAGAAAATGTAATTTGTGGTTTTCAAAGAAAATCACTTATAATGCTTGAATGCTGGTGCCAAGTCCTAATGTTTGCATTGTTTAAAAAAATCTATTGAAATATTTCCGTTTCCTCTTGGTTCAGTTGGATTACACAAAGCAATTTTTTTAAATAGCAATATCTCATTGGTGAGTCACATCTGTTTATGTTGTGGGTAGGCATGGGACGATAACCGGTTTCAAGGTTTACCGCATTTTGGAAAAGTCAAGGTCTGTTATTTTTATAACCACCAAATATTCTGCTATACCCTTCCTAAGGTATATAAGTATTTATTGTTTTTTTTTTACATGTTTTTCACAACTATTTTATTTAGTTTTTTAGAGCAACAGTACATCCATCAGAAATGGAAAATCCACATCAAAAGCTACTAGTACAAAATATTTTTAATATTTCCTGATATAAAATATATTGTGTTCAATTGGGGGACAGGGGGACGGGGGGGTGTAGTAGTTTTTTTACCCAGACATTTAAAAAGAACTTTTTTTGGAGCAGTAATGACAATACCCTGATACTGTGAAACAGTGATATTTTTATCCAAGGTTATCATACCGTCAGGATCTTATACTGGCCCATGCCTAGTTGTGGGATTCTTCTCATATCAGTAATCCATCAGACAGTAGCTCTGCAGGCATACTGAAGCTTTCTTTGTCATTATATCACTGTATTTTGTTCATTTTGAGCAAGAATCAGCTTCATTGGTGATGAATTGTTGTTCTGAAATATTCTTCTCACCTTATTTCAGTTAGCCGTTTCATACAGTATAATCATTGCTCCAGGATAACTCATAATTAATTTTAAGAGGCATTAGAAGAACAAATGCTGCTAGTTTTCATCCAGTGTACATTACAATAAACCCTGGTTTGTTGAGTCAGATTGCATTGTCGCCACAAGCAAATACATTTTTAAGTGGGCTGAGACCACCATTTTCCATTAATCGCATTGTTTTTGTATGGATCTGAGTGATTGCTGTGTTGATACACACCAGATAAACCAGGAAAAAATTGACTGGATTCCAAAATGACCAAGTTAGGGAAAACCACCCACATTTCAACAGTGTGAATTGGAAGCCATCACAACACTCTGCAATCTGCTACTACAGCCTCACTGTGTTTACATTTGTGCTCTTGCTAACTGTTCTAACTCAAACTTTACATTTAAAGTAAATCTGAGTTGTTTGCAGCCTAGTATACAGCTCATCTTCAGATCCTTATTTGTATGTATTGGTTCTCTATTATCCTGATAAAATGTATAAGAACCATAAGCATTTGTTGGCAACCTACTTGCTTACTATATGCTAAAAGCTAAAAGGCATGGGGGCACCATG